>NW_027464620.1:732500-905000 GCF_043290135.1 Rhipicephalus microplus
TTACAAAAAAAAGAGAAGGCAAGGTATAGCTTATGGTTTGAAAGCTGTAATTAATGCGTGGGTGAGGCTCATACTAATATTCGTAATGCCTTGTTACGTAAAAAAAGAGAAGGCAAGCTATAGCTTATGGTTTGAAAGCTGTAATAATGCGTGGGTGAGGCTCATACTAATATTCGTGGTGTCTTGTTCCATAATAAATATCATCTGTTTGAAGGTAAGCGAATTTCCATAAGAATAAATTGTGTAGAGTTTGTGCATTTTAGAGCTGTAAGAAATGATTGAACCCAAATAAGCCACCTGAATAGAACCAAAGAAGCAACCTCTGGACTGGATATCGTGAATTAGGCACAACTAAACGTCTGTGGCAAGTTATTACGTAAAGATCTGAGAGCAAACAAAATTTACTGATCAGTCATTGATAGGCCAGAAACAAGCACCTATGGGGAGAAGTGAGCCTTACTTTCGAAACCAGTGATTTGCGTTTGATTGGTTTTTTTTTGTTTGGCTATGTCATGACTCCATCAGTATCAGTTACAGCTTGTCCACGAGCTCCAGCGCAGTGTCCAAATTTAGATTTGCTGAAAAATGCTTCCTTGTTTTCTATATTCGGATGATAAATTGATATGTAGGGTTTAACGTCCGAAAACCACCATATCTATATATGAGAGATGTCGCAGTGGAGGACTCCAGAAATTTTGACCACCTGCGGTTCTTTAACATGCACCCAAATCTGAGCACACGGGCCTACAGAATTTACGCCTCCAACAAAAATGCAGCCGCCGCAGCCGAGATTGGATCCCGCGACATGCGGGTCAGAAGCCGAATACAATTAGCCACTAGCCCACTGCGGCGGGGCTGTTTTGCATATTTCGTAAGTTTCGTAAGTTTAGTTTGGTTCAGTTTGCAACCCATAGTTATCACTCTGGCGACTTCTTCGAGAAGCAATAAAAACCAGGTCTTCCTAATTCGAAAGAGCCGTTGTAGATTCGGACGTGTTTGAATTAATGGTAGTCTACCGCCCTAGAAATACACAGGACTGCCAAGACTATTGCGTCAGCTTGAATTCACTGTAAGTTTGAAATAACCGAGTTTTAAATAACGAACTTTTACTGTAAAATTATATTGGGCTGCGTGGCTGTGTACACGTGCTAGAATTTCAGACAAAGTTTTAGTTTGCTGGTGCCAAGCCATGCACGTGTTTTTTAAATATCAATCCTATATATCAATCAACCAAATCAAAAAGGTTCAATCGTAGCATATACTCAAACACAATTGGGGTAGAATATACAGAAGGAATATATTTTACATTATGTATTTCTTTGGTTCAGGGAGGCGTTGACCGGAAGTTACGCCTAAAATAATTTGGCAATTGACAGTCTCTCGCCGTAACATATTTAACGTGCTTGTTCAAAGTCAAGTTTGATACGATATAAACAGGGATATATTTGTGTGTAGTAACTCATGGTACCTATACGGCGTCTAATGCATAAGTAAGTTTGGTTTGTGTGAATAATGATTACGTCTGAAGAAGACTCCCTACTATGCAATGTTTATTGGATTTCGCCTCCCTCCCTCGACGGATTCCGGCTTTCGTGCCCTCTATTTAATTCACAACTTCACGCTGTACGCGACAGTGCCACAGACGTTGCTGTTGTGGTGAGGAGGACTGAAGATAACTTCAGAAAGAACAAATGTTTGTACCGTTCGAACTCCGCGCCAGTGATGAGTCTATGCTGCGAACACGATATTCTAGATTTTATTTCATAAATCAGCCAGAAGGCACGTGCAACATTGAGCGGAATATGAAAGCGTACGCAGTTATGGTGAGGAATACATGCTCGTTCCAATCAAGTCGATGCTATGCGCTCCGGTGCCAACTGCTGTGTATTGTAGCATTGGGGCCTTAATCTTTACTGAACAACCAATGATCCACTGTGATACCACAATCCTGATTCTTCGAAACGTAATGCAGGACCTTCTCCAGCTCCAATGCGCGAACTAGCATATTTAAGAGTGTTGCTCTTAGTAGGCATTGCTTGTATCATCATTCATTAGTGTAAGCAGGTCAGTGCAGGAAAAGCATACAAATATCTTATTTCTTGCTCACTTATTGATTCAATAATTGTTATTGATGGTTAATGTCTAAAACCACGATGTTATCGCGAAGGAAGCCCTCCAAAAATTTCGATCACCTGTTTTTTAACGTGCACCTAAATTTGAGTACATGCACCTCAAGAATTTCCGGTTTCATCAAAAATGTGGCCACTGATTTTCTAGTTTTTTATAACAGTGCATCGTTCCGTGGCCCAAGAAGAGAGAGCAAGATAGGGAGGGAGGGATATGCGTTAAAAATAAATGAAAGGCAGAGAGGTGAATGAGGACCACAACATCTTGTTTGATGACAAAAAAGAAAAAGAAGATTGAAGGAAGTACGGAGAGAATAGTATAAACGTAAAAAAATATATAAGAAAGATGTGGTGCAGGAGTACTGTGGCTTATTCAATAGGCCACTGTCATGCTGGAAAGTCAATACGGCCTTGATAGATGTTAAGTGTTCGAGTCAGCATTCTAGTACCGACTGCTTCGACAGGGGGTCGCGCGTCAAGGCGGACCACCAGAGGCACTAGTGGCACTCTGTGTGCACTCACTGGGTTAGTACCTGTATGCGTGATCATTTTTTTTTAGATAGCGCGTGCTTCATATCGATTATTCTTTGGTGTGCAGACATTCTGAAACAAACTCCCTTCGCTACTGGGTGTGAATTCAGCAGTAATTAGGATATTTCTCTTTTACAGGTTGAAAACAAAGGCAGTCAGGTCCTATACGTCCTACCGCTCCCATCTGGTGACACGAGTTTACACTCTCATTTTTAGTTATGTAGAAAAGTTTAACCACTCTTTGAACTGGCCTACAGCGACCCAGTTCGACTTTGGTCGATTTATACACTACGTGCCATGAATACATGCTCTGGTATGAGCTTTCTTTCCTGCAGAAATAAAAGGCGACGACATTTATTTGTATGCCCATATCTGCGAACAAATTCATAAAGGGTGCGACCAGCTGCCTCCACTGAATGTAATGCTGAACACTTTGCCTGCGTGTCCTGCTGCCAAATACTCAACGTGAAAAACTACTTTGCTTTCATCTCTTGCGGCAGGCAAAAGTAGGGCACTTCAGAGAGTCAGCCTTGTGCTAAGCAACAATGAGAATGACCGATCATAACTGCAACTGCTTTTCTGTATGCGGCTGCTCGACCAATTAATGGCTTAAGCAACGGATTGGAACTTACTACAATGTATTTGTTCGCTGTTTGATTATTTTTTATTTATCTTTATGTAAAGTCGCAGAAGCATGGCATTGCTGTTTCGTGGCGCGTTGCGCAGCTATTACAATATAGGTGATATTAACTAAAAAACTATCCCTCTGTAATTTTTTGTCTTTCTGAGATCATCAGATGCGCCACTGAAAACTCACCCGACCCTTGCGCTGTAGAAAACTCTGATGTCGTGGCTTGCCTACACCTTGCATTCCATGTCGCTGTCTCTAAAATTGCATTATTCGATTGACACTAATGGCTTCGCATAGTGTTGCTTAAAATGTGAGAACTGTTCACTCACAACATTTTAAAACTTCTAACAGATACGTTCATCCGCTCCGACACTCGTAAATCACGTTTATAGGCGTGCAAGGCAACAACAACACTGCTAATAGTGTTTTCAGTTTACTAAACACTAATTAGCAAGGACAAACGAGCGTCTTCATGTTTGTTTTACCAAGTTATTGAACGCATTTCTAATAAGCGGTGCTAAATCTTGCTGAATACGTTTAGTCTATTGGGAAGCTTAGAACTGCTTTAACGGGCTACCACTGTCTGACGTAGAATTTTGTTATCCTAACTCTCTGACCCCTTACGTAGGAATTATTGCCAATAAAAATGGCTGTTTTTTTGCAGTTCTCACTTGGAGATCTCATGAACGATTATTTTATCTACTAGCCAGTTTTTGTTGAGATCATGGTGATCTTTTCCTTGTGGAAGAAAAATTTTTAAGGGACCTGACCCTGTCTACTACTGAGATCTAGGATGCAAACTGAATCCATCTTTGCTGGCATTCAAGTTAAGGGCGGAAAGATTACACAATTTGTTTTCCGTTATGATCACTGTCTTAAAATAAGCGAACAGCCACGCGACCTCAAGAAGTGTGGGGATAATTTCGTATTTGTCATTAAAAAATAAACATCGAGTAGAACTTTACCCGTAATCATTTTTTTTTGTACCTTGGCTGCTCATGTGGGCCAGCAGTACAAGGCTCAAATATCGCAAGATTGTAACTTTCTGCGATGTACTTTATCTAAAGTTTTCACTATAAACTAAAGCAATAACTGGAAGGTTTTGTTACAGTAATGTTGAAGACCAAACTTGACCTGCTGATCGACGCTCAGAAAATGAGAACTCAGACTAGTAACTGATAAAGCTCAGGTGGACGACCAGTGCTTTAGACCATGTGACGGTAACCTGCCGCTCACGGAGCTGTTGCATGCGGCTCCGGCACAATAAGAGTGCACCCCCCTCTTTCTTGTCAGTGACGTGGCAGTTTCACTGACTGACAAGTCACTGGCATGGCAGCTGGCGTGCTGATATGGCAGTTTTGACCTCAGATAAGATTTTTGCTAGTGACCTATGCTTGTAAACTGCAATCTTGTGACATTCGTGCAGAAAATAAACAAACCTTTATTTTGATTTTGTGCATTTGTCTTCATTCGCAAAACTTTTTTCTACTCCCTTAGCTAAGTCAACCCTATCCTTTTTTTTTTAATATGCCGCGTATCCCACGCAGTGTCAGCTTCATGCAAACTTGGCTCTTCGCCTCAAAAGGTTGCCGACCCCTGCTATAACATAGATCGTACTGGGAGCCCAAGTGCTAAGGAGATCAATATTTACTCTATGCTACGAATATCTGACGCATGTTTCCAAAGCCAGTGGCGTCAGTGGCTTTAAAATTCACTTGTGTAAAAGTAAATGTACCTGGTAGTGCTTTGTAAAGGGCTTCTTTCTCCTAGCCTTCAACTATAAAGAAGGAAGAAAAACACCAACTATGTGAAGTACATGCTACAAACGGCTGCTGTTAATCAGGCTTTAATTACTAAACTTTGGCTCATTCTCCATCATGAAGGATCACCTTAAGAAGCAGCAATTAAATGACTTTTCACTTTCCTTTTCTTACATTCACTCTCTCTTTTTTCTGGTACAGTTTGCGCAAGCTACGAAACTTGCATGACGGCCGAACACAACCGACAAGAAAGCAAGACCAAAAAAAAAAGGACGACGAGAAGCGATCTTCTCGGCGGTTTCACGTATTTCATCAGAGCAAATTTTCTACGACATATGCGGAGTAATAAAACTTGACAAAGCCAACGTTGAGTCAGCGCCTGTGGTATGGCATTTGCTCGACACGAAGAGCAACGGTATAACGCAGCCGACCGGGTGGCTCCAGTCGGGCTCCCGTGTAGGGGTCACACCCTACAAAGCGTACGGCTTCTCTCTGGCAGCTAATTTCGGGTAATGGAGATTTAATTACACATCACACACGAGAGAAAAGAAGTGCGCTCGTGCGTCGTCCTAACAACTTTTACAGCGTGCTCTGCTTTTACTTTTCCTCCACGTGTCCCGCTATAACGTGTTCCCTGGGCCGCGGAAGTGATTCTACTGGAGGCTCGCGCTTTTAAAGCATGACGCCCGTGCTCAAAGGACACTACAGGCGTCTACAAAGCCAACAAAAAAAAGCAAAGTGGAACAGCGATGCAAACAAACTCGGCCACTGTGATCTGAAGGCTTGGTGGCCGTGCGTGCGAGCCCTCGGTAAAGCGCGCTGGCATTGTCCCAGTACCGTCACTGATATTTCTCTGTCTCCCGCTCTGTTTTCTCGTTTTTTTTCTTCTCAAGCCACGCGACTGGAACACTATACCCGACCATCACAGCTCAGGGTGTTATTGCGGCCCGACGCGATATACAAATAAGGACGCCAGCCTACCGAATGGAGCTACGCAGAAAAACCTGTCAGGGTCTGTGACGCGAAATTAGCGTCACCATGCTCGCACGGATTGCGAGGTCCGATGTGGCGATAAAACTAAATGCAAATAACTCTTTCTGCCTTCATGAAAAAAAAGGAATAGTTCCGTCTTCTAACAAACGTAAACGCTGATTAGCCTGCATTCAACAAAGGAAAGAAATAGAAAATTGATGCACAAGACAAGGGTACGTTCGGTGCATCAGTGCTCTATGTGCCGTCATCGTCAGTATCTAAGATTATCAACCAAGGAGCCTAACAGAAAATTTTTTAAGCATTGTAGCAGGTTCGTAAGGTAACTAAGTTGATGTCAGGCTGGGTTTATGCATTTACTAGGCGAAATAGCATAACAGTGCAGTGGTAAAAATTGTTACTTCGGTACTTATTGAACCTTTATAAGATGCATGTGCAGGCGTCGCATAAAAAGCATCAGTATGTACCTTAGTACTAAATCCCGCAACATAGAGTCGTCAACGCGCAGGTAATTTCTGTGTGCAGAAATAAAAATAACTACTTTGGACGATTCAAGTAATGTTTGCATACAAAGTGTTAAGAAATGGGACTAAGTAAGTATGTATTTATATGATGAAAAAAAATTGAGGGTGCTTACTGTCATAGAACGAGCACTCCAAAAGGGCGCCCCGCCAAATTCTCGCGACGAAACGCCGGAGTGACGCCGCGAGGTCAACGAAAAAGAAAGAAAAAGACAACAAACATCTAAAGGCTCCCCGGGCGCGCGAGCCTCTCCTCTCGGAAGCGTGGCTTCGCCGACGAACCTCCTCACCCCACAACGGCGGCCGATCAAGCACTGGAAATTTCTAGATGGAAAAGGGCGTGTTATGCCGGGTTGAGTCATCTGTCGGGGACGGCCCTCGTACAGTCTCGCGCCTTCCCCCAGCCTTCGCTGCGTATCGCGCCGACGAAATGACCAGAACCTTCTGGAATCTCGCGCGGGAGGTATTTAATCGAGCAGCCGAGACGAGAGAGCAGGAGAAGACGGAAGTTAGCGCCAGAGCGCGTAGGGATTCCGCCGTGTAGTCGGCGAAGGTTTTGTCCGTAGAGAAAAAGCAGGAGAAGAAGATGATTTCCACCTTAGGGGTGACGACTCGAGCTACAGGCAAGAGTGTGTGTTTACCGCTATCGAGCGAAGACGCGTGGAAACAGCTGCGTGTGTGAAGCCGACGTGTTTCCGGCGAAGAAGTTTGAAGCTTGGAGAGTGGCCAATTGAAGACGCGAGGTTTTCTGGAAGAGAAACTTCGGCGAGGTTTCCTGGAAGAGAAACTTCGAGGGCAGCGGAACGACAACGCTGGACTTTGAATGAGTGATTCTCGGAAGAGTATCATCCAGACTTTTGTTCCAAGAACTTTGGACTGAATAGGTTTCCTATCTCTTTAGTCTTTAAGTGTCTTGGTTGTTCAATGCATGCGACTGCATTGTAGTGCGTATTGTTGTCTGTGTCCGTTGTTTCGAGTGTGGCCGATTGCACTGTGTAGTACGTTGTTTGATTAGTGATATATTGTATGCAACTATTGTGGAGTGTGCATACTTGTGTATTGTTTTTTTGATCTGCCATTATTGAGAATATAATCTTGTTTGTTTATCAACTCTCGGCTCTGACTTGTTCTTTGGGCCACAGCCGGCGTCCGCTGGCGCGCCGAAAAGGACCACTTCTAAATTGTCCACGCTTTCGTGGTGCGGTTCGGGGGGCCGATACTTCGGCCCTTGGAATTAGCCCGGCGATCGCCTCCCTAATTAACGGGACCTGTGTGACAATTAATCTGGCGTCCACGACAGGACCTTTTGGTGCACAGTGTGTCCAAAGTAGTGAGAAAGAGCCTCGAGTTGTTGATAGTGCTATCGGAACAATTCTGTGTGTTGGTCAGTGTGCTCGTTAACGAGTGCAGAAGAGTGTTCCGATAGACTGATTTAGGCAGATACTTTTTACACGCGGCAAGGCTTTATTTGCGAGACACCATGGATCTCGAAAAGTTAGTTATTCTTGGTGAAAAGATGGGTCTTTCTGGCGCCGAACTACGGAAATGGGTAAGCTAGAAGGAGAAAGAGGCGGTGGAGAGAGAGAGGTTGGCAGCTGAGAGGGCCAAGGAAGAAAAAGCAGCAGAGTTGGAGAGAGAAAGGCTGGCCGCTGAAATGGCGAAAAAAGAAAGAGAGGCAAAGGAGCGACAGCTGAAAGAAGAAAGAGAGCAGCAATTGAAGTTGGAGCTGGAGAGAAAAAAGCTGACCGCTGTAAGGGCGAGAGAAGAAAGAGATGCAAAGGAGCGACAGCTGAGAGAAGAAAGAGAGCAGCAATTTAAGTTGGAGCTGGAGAGAGAAAGACTGGCAGCTGAGAGGGCGAAAGAAGAAAGAGAGGAAACGGAATGGCAGCGACAGCACGAGATAGAACTCGAGCGGCTCCGTTTGCAACAGCGAAGTGAAATTCCCGTCAAGGCTAGAGTTGAAAGCAGCGAACGGGAAGACCACGGCTTCCGCTTGAACCCAAGCAAGCTGCTCGTAGCGTTTGATGAAAGAGAGGACGACCTTGACGCGTACCTTCACCGATTTGAGACGATTGCAAGGAGCCAGATATGGCCGGAACATCAATGGGCAACTGCTTTGAGTACTTGCTTGAGTGGTGAAGCGCTCAGTGTGTACGGTAGGCTGACGCCGACCGATGCAGCCAACTATGCAAAGGTGAAAGCTGCTTTGCTGAAGCGATTTAGATTTACTGTACAAGGATTCCGGGAAAGATTTCGGACAGGAAAGCCAGCTGATGGTGAGACGGCTACGCAGTATGCCGCCCGACTTTGCCATTATTTCGACAGATGGATTGAACTTTCAGGGACAGCGCAGGAGTACGATGAGCTTAGAGAGCTCCTAATTAGAGAACAATTTCTTACTTGTTGCCACCCAAGCCTGTCGCTGTACTTGAAAGAGAGGAAGGCTGAGTCACTTGAAGGAATGCTTGAATTGGCTGATCGATTCTTGGAAGCGCAAGGTGGAACTAATTTGGCCAAGGTCAAGAAGGAGTGTCCCGAAGACTCGCGAAATTCGGTACCCGAACCAAAGAAGCGTGCACCGGAGAGTGTTCCGCGATGTTTTCTGTGTAACCGAGTGGGACATCGCGCGAAAAACTGTCGAACGATCTTTACGAGCCCCACGGTTGTAAAATGTTTCAAGTGTGGTCAGACTGGGCACAAAGCAGACGCATCTCGAAACGGAGAGAGTCAAACTCACCAGGTATCCTGTGTGCAAGCGGCACCGAAATCCGGTAATAATGCCGTCACCGAGGGATTCGTAGAATTGAAAAATGGGGAGAAAATTCCTATTGTGGGTGCTGTAATGACAAAACAGCCAACCGGTGTTACGAAGGGAATACCAACGCTGCCTGGAAAAGTTGCGGACAAAAAGGTTACGGTGTTAAGAGATACCGGTAGCTCCACGGTTATCGTGCGGAGAAATTTGGTACGGGAAAGTGAGTTAACAGGCAAAACGAAACCAGTTTGCCTAATTGACCGTACGGTTCGGATGCTTCCCGAAGCAGAAATTGAGGGTGAAACCCCGTACTTCAGCGGGAAGGTTACCGCTTTATGCATGACAACCCCCCTGTACGACCTTGTCATCGGAAACATCGACGGGGCACGAGGGCCGAACGCTCCAGAACGTTTGGGAGAAGACCCTAAGATAGAACCCTCGCCAACCCAGCGACCACGAGATACAGTGGAGGAGCAGCCCGTGATGGATTTCACTCGAGCCCAAGGTGAAGCCTGGGCGCAAGAGACAGTGAATGAGAACATCATCGCATCGAATGAGTTCACGTGCTGGGCAGCCGGACTTACGTCGGCACGACCTCAACCAACCGACGGTGTAAAGATGACGGAGTCGGCCAGACAGGCCAAATGTTGGGACATGAACAAGCGGGTGAATAACCGGACAGAATCGGTTGAGCGTCGTGACCCGCTAGCAGTGTCGGAAGTGACAACGATGGCTGAGACGCTGCCTCAGATACCGTTGTTGGAAGGGGCTCGCCGGAACAAAACGAGCAAAAACAATAAGAAGAAATCAAGAGAGCACCGCAAAAGGGGGCGCAAGCGCCGCTCGAAATGCACCGGATAGGTGTCGAAGTCGATTTGGGATGTGTTTGACAGTGCTATATGTTAAGTTAATGTAATTGTTTTCCTGTGCCACAACTGTATGTCGAGTGAGTCAAAATGTTTGTTACGGCGATGTGATGTATAGTATTGTATAATTGTTGTAATGAGAGAACTTTGTACATTTGTATTGTTTGGAATATGTGATGGAGTCTTGCATTCATGTACCTGTGGCTATATTTCATGTGTTGTGGAATTGAATTACAATGTACAATTGTATTGAGCGATCTATTGTGAATGTGAAGTGTCATGAGTGACGGTTTGCGTTACAGTCTTTCAGAGTGTCTGGTGTCTGTTCGCGCTCGTTTGTGTGGTTTTGAGTATTATGAGATAATATTCTTAAAGTGAGGGGCAGTGTCACAGAACGAGCGCTCCAAAAGGGCGCTCCGCCAAATTCTCGCGACGAACCGCCGGAGTGACGCCGCGAGGTCAACGAAAAAGAAAGAAAAAGACAACAAACATCTAAAGGCTCCCCGGGCGCGCGAGACTCTCCTCTCGGAAGCGTGGCTTCGCCGACGAACCTCCTCACCCCACAACGGCGGCCGAGCAAGCACTGGAAATTTCTAGATGGAAAGGGGCGTGTTATGCCGGGTTGAGTCATCTGTCGGGGACGGCCCTCGTACAGTCTCGCGCCTTCCCCCAGCCTTCGCTGCGTATCGCGCCGACGAAATGACGAGAACCTTCTGGAATCTCGCGCGGAAGGTATTTAATCGAGCAGCCGAGACGAGAGAGCAGGAGAAGATGGAAGTTAGCGCCAGAGCGCGTAGGGATTCCGCCGTGTAGTCGGCGAAGGTTTTGTCCATAGAGACAAAGCAGGAGAAGAAGATGATTTCCATTTGAGGTGTGACGACTCGAGCTACAGGCAAGAGTGTGTGTTTACCGCTATCGAGCGAAGACGCGTGGCAACAGCTGCGTGTGTGAAGCCGACGTGTTTCCGGCGAAGAAGTTTGAAGCTTGGAGAGTGGCCAATTGAAGACGCGAGGTTTCCTGGAAGAGAAACTTCGGCGAGGTTTCCTGGAAGAGAAACTTCGAGGGCAGCGGAACGACAACAACGCTGGACTTTGAGTGAGTGATTCTCGGAAGAGTATCATCCAGACTTTTGTTTCAAGAACTTTGGACTGAATAGGTTTCCTATCTCTTTAGTCTTTAAGTGTCTTGGTTGTTCAGTGCATGCGACTGCATTGTAGTGCGTATTGTTGTCTGTGTCCGTTGTTTCGAGTGTGGCCAATTGTACTGTGTAGTACGTTGTTTGATTGGTGATATATTGTATGCAACTATTGTGGAGTGTGCATACTTGTGTATTGTTTTTTTGATCTGCCATTACTGAGAATATAATCTTGTTTGTTTATCAACTCTCGGCTCTGACTTGTTCTTTGGGCCACAGCCGGCGTCCGCTGGCGCGCCGAAAAGGACCACTTCTAAATTGTCCCCGCTTTCGTGGTGCGGTTCGGGGGGCCGATACTTCGGCCCTTGGAAATATCCCGGCGATCGCCTCCCTAATTAACGGGATCTGTGTGACACTTACATTACCGTGAAGACGACTGAAAGGCGAAAACACGAGTTCTCATGCAATAAAAACTGAAACAATGCGTCTGAATTCAGCATCAGACTCGCTGTGTCTCATTTCATGTCTCTCGAGCCACCTCATGCGCTGCGTCTCTTCGGCATACCAAACGATTTACTAGGTCATGGCACAGTCTTCCTATGACACCTCTTCAAAAAATAAGGGGCCATGGCGTCATCACTCTGCAATTGGCCGTTTCAGCAAAATTAAATAAATGTAAAATGTCGATTGTGCCTTTACATATCTTGAAAAAATTGGATGTTAAAATAGTATTTAATTGAAGAATGAGCCCTAGAAAAATTCGGCAACCACCATTTTCCCATGGCATGTGTGACGTCATGCGCTTCATGAAGTACAACCCTCGTCTTCCACGCAAGTTCCAGCCACTGAAAGCCGTTCAATTTTTAATACCTAAGAGGAAAAAAATCTTTTAATTTGTCTATTGGATGCACAGCTTATTACTAAACAATATAGCTGGCCGGAATAAAGACACTTTCATAGCAAGCGAGATGTTGTGCCATGGCTCGCCAGTGCGCCACAATTGCCAGACTCTCGGGTCATTGCCAGACTCACGGGTTTATAAAAATGCTCGTCATAAGTAAGGTCTCCAGCAGACGCGCTGAAATTTCGAAAGCTTGTTTCTGAACAACCAATGATTCACCCACATAACACAAAATATGAGCGAAAATTGGGTGTTTCGAAACCTTGCAGCCAAACCACGTGAGCGCCGCCTTTCTGACACTCCCCAATCCACCGAAGCCCTCATTACGGAAACTTTCCAGGACATTTCTTGCGCCAGGGGATCACTCACTCTACTTCTTTAACAACTGCATTTCCTGCGGATGCAAAGATTAGGTGACCTCCCATAATTCACTCCCAAGTCGTCGCTTCTACAATATTTCAAAACGATGCCGTATTTTCGCTCAATGCCACCTTCGCGTGATAAATGTATTACTTTCACCTTAACAATTTTACTTTACCCTAATAGAAAGACTATTATTGATATCTGTACAGTAAATTTCATTTTGCAGATATGATCACCACTTTTACTCAAATTTCTTGGTGTTTCATACAGCGCCATGTTCTCAATTTTCGGTGTTTAATTGAATTCAAAGGGCTCTTGCTATAGTTACCAAACGTTTTGTCTTGTGAGATAACGTCATTCTTATTCTTCACTTGAGTTTACTTCCCTATGATAATCACAGGTTATGTTGTGTATATTCCTAATTCGGTCTCATACTACCCTTTTATTACGAGACCATAATGTTCGTGCATAATTTGCACAAGGTTCAAAAACACATGCATTGACTGATTGATTCATTCAATTTTTATGAGCGTAGCTCATTTACATGCTCTCCTCTATAAGATTCCGTGCAACTACATTCTTGAACTTTTCTTTATGAGCATAAATAATATACAAAAACACCAGCATAACGCATTTCATGCAATGTTCTGAGGGCCTGCATGAAGTTTTGCTTGGGGGCTATATACTCACAAGTTGTGATGAGGGGAGGGTAAAAGAAAGTACATAAAGCGCTCATGGAAAAATTTTGTTTAGGGCTACCTTTTAAAAACGCCAGTACATTTTCGCACTCTCTCTAATAGTTAACAGATTTTTCTGTTATGCTGGCCTCGTAGTGTGTGTCTGTTTTATCGAAAACTGCGATAATTGAGGCCAGTATAACGTTCGAGTTTCACGACTCTGGAGAAGAATAGGGATATTTTTTTTTAAATGAATTTACTTGTATAACTGTATACAAAACCGTTCTGAAAAATAACGACGGGAGTTTTCTAGAATCGCTCACAGCGGTTGTTGTTGTTCGTAACGAAACTACAAGAGGAGCTTACTGTGGAGGCACAAGCTTCGCTAAAAGGCAATATGGGACGAGTGAGACAGCGTATAAGATAACAGTGGCCACTTCCTCGTTCTAGATGTGAGAGTGAATACTCTAAGCTTACCATACACACCCACAGTGGTACAAGTGAAGCGATAAGGCACGCTCTTTCACCTTTACATCTACGCATTGTCTGCAGGGTGCACGTTCTGAAAGAGAGATGAAAGTTTTCTTGCTTGAGTCACGTAGCGTGAGCGACACTGAGACTGCGTATTATCCTTTTGTAATTTTTGAAAATTGCTGTTTTTTGTTCCTGCATATACTCCTTTTGCATATTTCAAGTAGTCAGCACAACTATACTGTAGGTTACCTTTGTTTGGCGAAAATAAAACTTTCCTTCGTTACTTATCCATAAACTGTGAAGGCCTGGCGGATGCGTTATTGAAGTTATCACAATAAGGAAATTCAGTTCTACACACTGCAATATGCACGAGCCAAAGGAGAAAGTTTTGCTGTTTTTCTATTTCTTTAATCATGTCAAGCCACAATATAGACAGGAGACCATGCACGTAAATGAACGTGTATGTCTCGGGCGTTAACATCAGTGTCACACAAAAATAATAAAAAAAAAGACCTACCAACTCTGACAGTCTTCCAACAGCCTGGCGATGTTTTCAAGTCATTTGTTTTTATACCCGGTTCTTTGCTCCATGTATGAGCAACGACATTGACAAGGAACGAAAAGAACAGAACGTCGCTTAAAGATTGACGATGTCCCGAGTAGAAGAAAACACAAGACTTGCTCGTATTTTCCGGAAATAGCTATACGCTATATTTTCCCAGGTGTGCAGGCGAAATATACCTATAAAAACAAAAACGACAGCCTTTTGTCTGTCAGAACAGTCACGTCCCACGTAGCAGCAAACGCCTTTGTGCGCCAGCCTAATCTCGTGAGAGCATGAAGCCAACGCAACACACGGGACTGCGTGTCGTGGCCCCTCAAGGCAAGCAGTAAAGGGAGTTGATATTGAGTAAATGTGGGCAGGCAGCGTTGCGAGAAAAGGGGGACACTGTCGACCGGGAACTGACTGAACAAACAGAGTCCGCTCCGTCGCTTCCTGAAAAACACTGCTTCTACTGGCTTTACGACTGGCCCGCCAGCTGATGTCCCAGAATCTTCTGGGACGACTCTAATAGCCCCGCATCGAGTAAAAAAAAGAGAAGAACCCTGGTGGCCATGGTGCGCGAAAAAGAGAAATGGTCCAGTGCAAACTTGTAGTGCTGTAAAGCAATGAAGACGACAAGCCGAATGGGAATACGAAACCTTGCTGTGAGGAACTGTAAGAAAAGGAACTCATTATGTCACTCATTTCGAGAGTGTCCCAGCTTATGGGCCTTGTGGTGTAGAGAACTCGGCAAGGCACACAGTGTGGCCTCGAACGAAGATAATGATGTTTGAGGTCTTCCTACATGGGTGCAATGAAACGTTTAGCGCGGAAAATGCGACCTTATTTCTCCGAGGTGGCCCAGTGGTTGGTTGACTGCAAAGGTGAATGCAGAGGTGGTGGGGCTGTATACGTATTGTAAAAAATACGTATTGTCTGAAGTCTGTGAGTCGGTTGAACTGTCTCTTTCACTTCTGCATCGATATTCAAGCGACAGCAGCTAGAAGCGAACATATGCACACCTGTTCTTCTCTCGTCAGTTTTGAGGTTTAGCATTGATGCGTGAAATACCGACACTAGTGGCGCTACAATTGTTTTTTTTTAGGAATCGTATCGAGTGCCCCCAGTAAGTACTTCTCGTGTGACAAGCAGTCTGTAAAGTCTGAGAACATTGTGTGGGATCCTCAACCTCGTGTTCAGGCTTCACCTTGATACTTCATCCATGAAAATTCTTCACGCTTAAAATATGATTTCAATATGACTTTGCAAACGTTCAATTTTCCGTTCATGCAAATTAATCTGCATATGAACGCATAGACGTGGAAAACCGTGAGAACGTTGTCCGTATCTGTATCGGCAGCTATTTCAGTGTAGGCCATTTCAAGCACATTGCAGTTACGTAGGTTTTCAAAAATTAAAAGAGCATATGTTACGCATCTATGTGTCCTATTTTCAGCGTGGGGTTAACACTTGTCGTCTTAACGCATAATTTTAAGTGCAATGCATTTTTTAGCGAACTACAGACACATCCATCCGTCCGTCCGTACTTCCATTCATCCATCCATCCGTCCGTCCGTACTTCCATCTATCTATCTATCTATCTATCTATCTATCTATCTATCTATCTATCTATCTATCTATCTATCTATCTATCTATCTATCTATCTATCTATCTATCTATCTATCTAGCCACCTACTTCTGGACACTCTCTTGCTACGAAATGAACAACACCGCGTTTTCATGAACAATTTGAAAACGCTCTCACGTACGTCGTCAGTCCCTTTCCTCCAAACACGTGTAACACATACCGTTATATCGCGGATGGACCGTGGTGTGTGGGTAAGAATCACATGTTATTGACAGTTTTTATCTACCCCGGAAAGGCCATGAGAGAGGTTGGTAAGTTGACATGGCAGAGCGTTAAGAGAAACTGGCATCGGCATCGTTGGCCTAACGAATGCAAAAATTAAAAAAATAAGAATCTCTTCAAGAATTGAACCCAAACGTTCTGCGTGGCACTTAAGTAATCTACCACAGAGTCATGTCACACCCTGTAACGTCTTTGGAAAACGACACTACGTTGGCGTTAGGTCAGCGCATCTTCAATTGTCGTTGCAGTGCTGGCTATATAATTTGATAACAAAGCAAGAAATATTACATGAGTACACCTAAAACGTATATGACATGCCGGCCTAATGACGATTCTGGTTCCAATGTGAGCTCAATTTTTATATACGCCAAATAAACATTATATTTTTGACCCTATGATTTCGCAAGCTAAATTCAAGGGTGGTGCGACCTCAGGAGAAAACGCTAACGAAAGTTACGTGGGATATTCACATCTTCACGAAGCAAGGTGCCCTATGTTCCGATAATACAGTCTTCTGCATTCTATAACGTGAGTGCTGACGTTATGTGAGACGATGATTTATCCACTGTAGTCACCGGTAAACGACCGTGCAGTGGACGTTCCTGGTAAGCCCACGAAAAGGACAAAACTACTCTCGTAACGTTCACCCCGTAACACTTCTTTTAATGTCCCCGTGTCCTCTTCCCCCTCTTCTCCTCTCCCCCCAATGCGGCATAGACAATCACTCGCCGGTGGCTTCGCATAAAGTCGATTACCACACGACGTGACATCTGCCAATTTTTTAGAAGGAACGAAATGAATGTCACTCAATATCATTTAGTCCCCTGACGAAAATTATCTCGCGCCATGAAAACAGCAAAGACCACCAACTAGCCCGGTCATGCACACCCTCATAGGTGTCCACAGATATATTTTGTGATAATCTCAATACACAATGAAATCAAAGCAATATTGTATCAATGCAATATTGCAATCAACGCACTCAAAACAAAACTAAATAGCTCAGTGTCAACCAAGTCACGATTGTCATCTCTTCACATTTTCATTCAACATTCTTTCTCTTTTTCGAGAAAACACATTAGCAGTAGACAAACTGAGGACGTGAATATGCAATTTGCAAACTTGATTGTCACTCCAAAAAAAATGAAAAGCAGCCCTTTAATATTTTTTTCTTAGAGTGCGTGATAGGTAGACAGTCAGTTGCACATGCAGCTATGCGGACACTGCGCGCACACAGCATGAAAAGGAGCATAATGAGCATTAGAGATTTAATGAACAGGAACAAGGTATTCCTTATTCTTTCGACAGAATGCATAATGGTTGCTAAAACACATACGTGCAAAACTCTGTGATCCTATTATCAGCTCTGGTTACCTTCCGGTGCTAATTGTTGGAGAAACTGTGCGTCACTGACTTCTCTTTAGAAAAATAAATGGAGCTTAAGAGACTTCATCCTGTATTCATTGTCCATTCTTAGCCAGGAATTCAACCATCGTTCCCAATTAACACGACTCAATAGCTATTTGCTGCATTTGGCTTGCAAATGGACGTCAGAGTGAGCGATCAATGAAGATTAGCCCCGTAAAACCAGGAGTCTACGTGCGATGGGGACGAAGCTAAAAGACAGAGGGGCATGATATTTCGCTTTAGAAAATGCCTGCACCTAGAGCGTTCATATAAAATAAACAAAGTGAGGGCGTTTAGAGTGCTTCGTGGTTAATACATTATTTCGCGTGTGCAATTAGCGGCCCTTATCTATAGGCCTGGTAAAAAAAATAGCTTGATCGCGCCTTTTGCGCATGAAATCAACTCCTCGATGCCCCCCCCCACTTTTTTTTCGCTAAAAGTCCTCTCGAATAACTCTGGCACATCTTATGTTTTGAAGAAATTAGGCACATTCTTTTGTGTCCTATGCGTCGGTTCTCACAACGCTCGAAAGCTAAATAGTTTAGGAGGAGGCTTTATTACTTTACGCTTAGCAAGGATCCATTTTTACGCCACTCCTTCTTCTCTCTGGCTGCCCTCTTCCAGGTCCTTTCCTTCTTTTTTTCTTTTCGAAGCATTAGGGCGAAGCACGCTCCACTTGGCCTGTTTTCGTTTCATAGTGCACATGTTTGGAGAGGCTACTAATGACCAAGTCTATATATGATTAAATTTTGCTTTTTGAGGTGACACAAAATCAGTTTCTTGCTTAATTTTTTTAAACATATGTATATAAGGAGCTGCATCTGGCCTGTGCTTACCTACGGAGCAGAAACCTGGAGGCTTACAAAAAGGGTTCAGCTTAAATTGAGAATGACGCAGCCAGAGAGGGAAAGTAAAATGATAAACGTAACCTTAAGGAACAAGAAGAGAGCCGAGGGGGAGATAGAACAATTGGGATATCATAGATGAAGAAATGAACAGGGGCGGGGTGTGTATCACGTAAGCAGGATAACCATTGGCTATTAAGGGTGCATGGGCATTTGCCGATATCCCGAACGCAAATCAAGGCTTGAAAAGTATTCGGCACCTTACAGTTAATCAAGGGTGTTTTCGATGCGTGGCATAGGGTATACGTCCTTGCGTGTGATCTTGTTAAGTGCCAGGTAATCGACGCAAAAGCGCACGGAGCCATCTTTTTTTTTCGTACCAAAACAACAGGGGATGACCAAGGGCTAGCTGATGGACGAATTATATCTCGTTGGAGCATGGCAGCGACGTTTTCCTCGATGATTTTTCGCTCAGCGATAGACACGTGGTACGGGCGGCGATGCACAATGGATGTTCCCTCGGTCTGAATGCGATGTGCTGCAGTGGTAGTGTGACAAAATAACCGGTCCGCAGACGTTAGGTGGAGATGACCCATTTATTCGTCATGGAGCTCAAGCTGTCCATTTCCAGCGCGTGCCTATTTCCACTTTGTCCTCTTCGATAGTCTGGCCCGCTCCAAGAGAATATTCTGCAACATCCTCCCGGGGGCCCAACATGACTCACACACTTGGATGAAGTGTGGACCTCTCCAGGTTGTTCTGATCCGGATTATTATTCAACATCAACCCAGGGGGGCCAAGGAAAATCGTATCCGCCGAGAACACAGTTCGTGTTGAAATGCACTTGCTTTCCTACCGAGAACGCCTGTGCACTACGGCCGTCGATTCGTGGCTGTCGCACCCCTTGCTGTCTCTGGAGCCGATGATGATAAGACGGAAGGTGTTCTTGACGTGTGTTAGGCTGATGTGCTGGGCATGCAGAATTAAGAAGACGCGATGCCTGTCGTCATGGTCGCCCGAAAGATGGCTGGTCTAAGACGAGTTGTTGAAGTACGGCGTCACCATGAACACGCTGGCGCTGACGACGTCGACGAACACGGCATTGACAAGCATCGACGTGCTTGTTCGGCGGCTCCGCGTCTTCCAAGTTCCTGGCGCCAGCAACCACGTAGTCAGGCTGATGGCACTTCTTTCCTGAGATCGAGACACCTTGCTTCCATAGAGATAGATCGTGGGGCTTGTTTGAGGTTCATGAAGACAATTTATCGCTCCTGATGGCACCAAACGCCACATCGAAGATATGTCTGCGTGCGTTGCAGAAGAATTGCGGCTCAAGACGAACAGTGTGCTAGAAGGGGGCGGGATGCTGTCAGATGACAAGGG
The DNA here is from genome assembly GCF_043290135.1 of Rhipicephalus microplus. Taxonomy (NCBI): domain Eukaryota; kingdom Metazoa; phylum Arthropoda; class Arachnida; order Ixodida; family Ixodidae; genus Rhipicephalus; species Rhipicephalus microplus. Next base: position 752,281 of record NW_027464620.1, read on the forward strand.
TCCCTGTACCATCCAGCCAAACATTGTCTCTATTGCTGTTAGCGTTTCAGTTACGTGGTCGATTTTGCCGGTGGTGACCTTCCAATAGGCGTCGGATTCTATAATGACACTGATCTCGTCCGGTTGCCACGTACTCGGTTGAAAGTGGTCAGCTACGTTGTACTCCCGTTCGAGAAGTAGGTGCAAAATGTTGGAGCCTAGTGGTGGGCTTGTGACAAAGCAAATTTCAGAAATCGTCAAAGCTTGTAAGATAACCGTTGAATCGTCGAACTCGCTTCGAAGCCGCACGTTGACATGCTCGGTGCAGAGTCGCCTCCGTGACTTGGATTCTCCAGAAGTGACAAGAGATAGCTCTTCTTTTCCCACGACGGAGCACTGAAGCATCCTTGCCAGGTCTGCACAAATGTAGGTGCGCTGACTGCCACTGTCTAGCAGTACACGCACGAGGAGTCGGTGGTCTCTAGACTCTGCCCAAGCTACAGATACCAACTTTTGATGGCAGTCTTTGTGGATGGCAATCCTTTTGGGACTATTTCGAAGTAGTTTATGACTGTGTGAACTGCGCGAAGAAAACTGTGTATTGGCATAATATTTGAACTGGTTTCAGTGTGCTATTATGTTTTTTTCTTTTTCGTATTTTTAATTTTTGGGTACCGTTCTGTATTACTATTTTATTTTTCGCTGCAGAACTTTGTGATATGGAGTAGCCGAGGCAATAGGCACCTCAACGTCTCCACAGCAAAACAGTTAAAACAGAACAGAACAGAACAGACGCTACCATCCACGAAAATACCGAGCTACCACGCATTGAAAAATTTAAGTACCTCCTCACCTACTTGATTTCTTTCTCTTGGATGCCCTTGCCTTGGGAGGATCAGCCCTTTCACTCTGTGTTGGTCTGGGCAGTTTTATTCGGGCAGTGGATGTTGTCTTGGCATTTCGCATCTTCGTAAATATATGCCGTGCCGACCACAGTCTCTCTAATATTGACTTTTGTGGCTTACCCGAAGGGCCATAGTTTTGATGAGTACTGGCAGTAGGCTTCCGTTTTCTTGTTAACTTTAAATTTCTCTTCCCTTGGTGAAATGGCATTGATTTCCTTTCATCAGGTATTTGGTTGCACAGACTTGAGGACTGAAATACAACAAAATCTGGCGTCTTCGTTGTGCAATCATCCTCAAGCTCTGGTATGCCATCTTTTGGATTTCCAGATGCCTTTTGCTTTTCCTTCGTACAATTCTCTTCCAGCATGTGCACTTGAGTTGCTGTAACTGTCGTGTCATTTGCTTCATTCATAGTGTATGCTGATGGAAGTTCTAAAAGCGTGGGCCAGTTCTTTGTAAGTAGCAGTTGATCTGTACGTGCTTGGCTGCTCATTACGGTGGTGAAATCGTAGACTTTCTGCTTTCAGCACGTTCAGCAATTCGACGTCAATCTGAGTCGTCTTGCTTCCGTAGAACAAGATTGCTGCTGAAGAAGCAAAGGCTAGATGACGGCGCCACAGATTAAGAGTGAACGTTAGCTTGTACTTCTGTCCAAATCCTTTGCCTCATGGCCTCCAAACGAGCTTGTCGAGCGTTTAATACTCTCGCGATCTTATATTCCACTCTGACCTTGGCTACAAATCCTTTGCCTCATGGCCTCCAAGCGAGCTTGTCGAGCATTTATTACGTCCGCGATCTTATACTCCACTCTGACTTTGGCTAAAATGATCTGGTGTTCATAAAAGTCTGCTTTCTCTATCTCTGCTTCCAAAGGATCGATGTAAACTGCGTTTTCAACCTCTTCATCAATTTCTCTGACAAGCTCGTATTTCTCAGTCGAAGTTCGGTGAATCTTGCGCAACTCACTTATAGATGCATGGACCACATAACGTAGGTGTTCGATATCTGCGATGACCTGCGTGACGGCCTTGCGTGTTTAACTTCCCCTTTCGTAGAGGGCCTCCATAACCCGGTCCAGTGTCGGAAACGGGAGAGATCACTGGCCGGCCGTGTCACGAGGCGAAGTCTGAGTCAACACGGCATCCATCGCAGAATGTTTGCACAACGAATATCTGTCACTTGTCGGGCTGTAGTTCTTAATGATCTTGTGCATATCGAGCCACCATCGTGAAGGGTGAGTCAGGACTGAGCCGAAGGAGACGTGAGGGCTCCCGTCTCGCGAGCCTCCAGACGATGTCTGCACTCACGGGGCTGCACTGTCACGATGCACGCCGTTGATCTATGGACTGCCTTGACTTGTGAATATCGGGCTGTCATTGTGAAGGGCGAGTGAGGACGGAGCCGAAGTAAACATGCGGGCTCCCGTCTTGCGAACCTCCAGATGATGCCATGATGCCAGATGAGTCCAGACCAGAGGATGCCAGATGAGTCCATGGGTGCCCCTAGTAGTCTTAATTGCAACCAGAGTCGTGCTGCCAGGTCAAAGCGGTGGTTAGGCCTCACACATCAGCTTTAGTGACAGCGGCTTCACAAAAGTTCTCGAGGCTACGACTGCGGTCGAAATTCGTGAAGTCCGCTCCGTCTCACCTCCGATGGGCCTTCCTCCCGGGTTTCACGGCACCAAAATGTTGAGGGAATAATGAGCCACCGTGCCCATGGTGAAGCCCACCCATTGACCTCTTCAATCTTGCGAATGCACTGCTCTGATCTTAATGATGATGTCTCCACTGCTCGTATTCTACATAAATTTCAACAGGTAGTTCGACCCAACGTCGAGGAGCAGGTGTCAAAAGAATCGGCGTGTTTCGTTAACAAAGCAAGCAAGCACTGCGCCTGCATAGTTGTTAAGTCATCACTAATAAGTGCTGTGAAGGAAGAGGAAGAACCAGGCTTACTTATAGAAGGGTCTTTGGTAGAGGCAGGTTAAAGTGGCGTGACGCTGACAGGCTCATCATCCACAACACAGGCTACTGCAGTGCCCTCAGGTAGGATAACTTTCTCCGGTGTTGCATTCGTAGCAATGACGAGCATGGAGCCATGGTAAAATCGTACGACACCTGAAGCAAGGGCTACGCCTTCAGCGACGCAAGTCGATGAAGGAGACACAAAGACGTCACCGTGGTCAATGTCCTTAAAGATCAGGGTCACAATTCACTCTTGATGTGGCGGTAGTTTCAGATATTCGCCAGCGAACAGGCGTAGTCGCTTGTAGACGACTTCGTTGAACATGGAGTCCGTAGTAGTAAGGTGCAGAATCCGTTCACTACAACAAAAAGCGGCTGAAGAAGGTAGGAAGTCCCACCCTAGAATTAGCTGGCAAGAGCACCAGGTAAGCACAGTGAACTCGATGTAATGCAGGATGTCACCCATAAAAACACGAGCAGTACAAAGAGCAAAAGGGTGGATAGTGTTCCCCTACGCTTCGAATAGAGTGGGTTCATTATAAGGTGTCATTACTTTTTAGGAGTTTGCACATATCATAACTAATCACAGAAACTGTAGTGCCGGTGTCCACCGAAGCGTCTACTAGAACTCCTTCCACCATAACAGAAACCATGTTGAATGGGCATGCTAGAGGAATATCAGTCCTTCTGTTAGATACTGTTTCTCCTCTGAAAACTGCAGCATTTAGTTTTCTGACCAGTTGTCAGTGGTAAACGAGGCTGGCCGAAAAGGAGAGAAGGAGCGACAAAAGGGCGAAGGTGATCGGCGTCGGCTTGAACGGTAAGTGTTCCGCGTCTGAGTCGATGCGGGCGGTGATGGAGACCACTGCTGTCCAAATGAATAACGCCGGGTGTAAGCATCCCCACTAAAAAAGTCCCGTTTGCGCATGTACCTGCGACGCTCCTCCTGCTGGCGCTTGCGGCAGAAGCGCGATATATGGCCACGATATCCACAGTAAAAGCATGTTGGGCGAGACGGGTGCCAAGACGGGTAGTAGAGGGTGTTCGGCGCACTGGGTGACAGCGCACTCAAGTGGGCAGACGGAGGGTCGGGCGGCATTGGCCGGAAGTGGACCGGTGGTGCAGCAGTAACCGACGTGAACGATGGCAGCGGTAACGTAGAGTTTACGTTGCGAGGAGGCGTGGCTACAACTTACGTGTACGTTGGCGGGCTGGACGGAGGTGGCTGTATGTCGGCTGGACCGGTGAATGATGTTACTTTCTCCCTTACGATGTCATGCAAGGCCATACCTGAAGGCTGTGTGACAGATAGAGAAGGTGGTGAGAAGCCCATTGATTGGAGTTCTTCGCGTATGATCTCCCACACCATGTCACGCAGGTCCTGGTATGCTGGACGGTGTTCGCTATTGCCCGACTGCAGGCGAACAGAATCAAGTTCGCCGAGACGCTGACACGTAGAGACGACGTCAGCGACAGTAGAAAGATTCTGGGCAACAGGAGAATTGAGGCAATACTTCCAATGCCCTTCAGGGTGTGACGCAGTTTGTCTCACTCGGACATCAAAGAATTGACGCGCCGGCAGAGTGCAATGAAATCCTCAATGTACGATGTGTACGACTTGCCGGGATATTGTTGGCGAGTATTTAGTGTCCTCTTCGCAAGAGTGGATCGAACGGCAGGTGTGCCGAATACTTGGCGAAGCTGCTGCTTGAAGGCAAGCCAGTCGGTGAAGTCAATCTCATGGTTCAAGAACTATGTCTTGGCAACGCCCGTGATATAAAGCGATATACGGCGGAGCTTGTTAGAGTCGTCCCAGTGATCAGTTGCGCTTACTCGCTCGCAGTTATCGAGCCAGTCCTCCACATCTTCGCCGCGTAGACCAGCGAAGATTGGAGGGTCGCGCTGGTTAATTACGATGTAAAGAAGATGGGCTTGCGGCACAGCAATGGGAGTGAAAAGGGCGTCTCAATCCACCTCCACCACGTATGACGACGACTCGGTTGTAACGAGGTTTATTGGCCTTGAACTCGGGAACGAACTAGCGCAACGGACCCAAAGAGGAAGCTCACGTGCAAAGACGATGATGACTGTCAGCTAGAACAGGTGATGATGATTAACTGCTGTCCACATGAGGATGAAGCACATGATAGATGCCTACAGTATTGGCGTTTAGCAGAGGTCACTCCTGCCTCTAATAAATATCCTGTAAGTTGGTGAGTTGTTCTTCTGTGTACTCGATGTGCAGATGTCTGACAATCATACGTTTCGTACGTATGGCTCCGGAATGAATAGCTCCACCAGTGAGCCAGCCACCTGCACACGTGTCAATGTTTTGGCTGAAGTAAGGGAGCTCACAGTGACCGCAAAATTTCCATCTTTGTTCACTCGAAAAGAGCGCACTTTCTCTCTTGCTGGTGCAACCATTTTCCAGGCTAAACGTTGGGCTTCACTTTCCAGAAGGTTCTCGTTTCCTATATTGGTAGTAATACCACATGAATTCCCCCAAATCTTCTCTTTTAATATGTCACTTGAATGAAAGAATCTGCTTTATCATCAGATTCAATTTCTCTAGCAATAAAGGAGTAGGTCAATGTCCTCTCCTACTTGTTGTCCACCTGATCATTCACTCTCAACTTTTTCGCAGCGCTTCCTTAGTCTGACATGTTCTCAGCTTTCTTCATCGGCTCCAAGACGAGTGTCGGTGCCCTGATGTATGAGACCCTGGTAGCGCAAGGCTGACTCACAGATTTGTCGGTTTTCAAGTCCCTCTGTGGTAATCGTCGCTCTTCACACGCTTGCACAGGCTATCTGGTTTCATCCACCACGGTGGCGCTGAAACGTCGGCACTCAATGCCATTGCACCATTTCCTGCTAAAGGAGATGACAGCTGATGCTGTGCTCTGTGCTCTTCTTATTTGTCTTCTTTAAGAGCTCTTCGTCAAAGTTTTGCTGCTTTATTTCTGTTTGGTCTCATTTTTGGTGGTTGCTCTCACATCTTTCATACAGACTCATACAGGATGTGCTGGACCGTAAAAACGCGATTAAAGACGCCTTTAAGGACCCAGATTGGTGCTTGAAGCCGAGTTTGCGTGTAAAGTACTGCACAGCAATGAACGTTCCGATATGGGGACTTAGTTCGCAGCTTTGTGTGCGGCGGGCTTTGTTTTCAAGGCTGTTTTTTTTGAAATTTTTGTTTGCCTTGACGAGGGGGAAAAAAAGTTGCCGAGAGCTATTGTTTTGCAGCTACATAATAAGATGCCTTATGGCACTATCTGCACTTTCTAGTGCTGTTTTTCCCTAACTTCCTAATTAGCTTGCGTCCTCATTACCAACTGACCTAGCTTGTGAGCACGGAGATAATACGGTGAAAGGCTGAAATGAATTCAGCAGGAACTGCTCTGTCTCAAAGTTAGCATATTAAAAAATAAGAGACAATCAAAACATCTTTCAGGGACCCTTCTACTTCCGACTTGAAGAAGAAAGCCATTCGATGTGAACAATTTACGATGCTCTTCTTATTGACGTGTAACGTTTCAGTGATTAAATATCGCTAATCCCACTTTCGTTAATTACCTGACTGTCTACATTGCTTTGGTCCTTATGAGGTTAACTTTACTGAATTCATTCTCACTCATCTATCTTTCACTTAACATTCACCATCAACTTCCACTGTTTGATTCCAAACCCAATCAACTTGTTTTGATTGGCAACTTATGTATTCGCATTGACGCTTTTACTCGATTTTATACGGTGATCGCTCCCACAAACGCATGTGACCAGAGCCACACGAACACCACCTTTTTTTTCTTGTCTGTTGTAACCTTCAAGCAGCCGGAGCCGCTGCGCAGAAATTTTTCTTGGCGTCTGCTGCTCGAGGGGATCGTGATCTATCTGACTTATGTTCTTGATAATCTCATTTTTTTCACGTTTTAGCGAAGTAAAATGATGACTCACGCAAGCACGGCTTGTTTGCTTTGCACAACGCTTGTAATTAGCAATCCACTAGTTCCTTATCATTTTTGTGTTGCATCGTGGGATGCGTGCCTTGTTCGATATTGTGTCCCTACTGCTTACTTGAACTACTTAGTGTGCACTCTATTGTGTGATGTTGCTGGACAAGTGGAAAATGTGAATTGCTACAACGTAACCAGCAGAGTTGAAAGTGTCAATGAATCTTTCACATAATGATTGTTTTCGAACTTGGAATGCGCCCACTACGTGGCCTCAAGGGTGCAGTACCAAGAGTGCCTTTTGTAGTGGGTCAATAGCTTTAAAATGTGAAGTCATGATAATTCGTTGTTTTGACAACCGATGGCAATGTACGCTTGTCCCACGCATTATTGTGGCAGTATTCGATGTTGCATTGTGAGGCGTGTATTTGTGAAGCATGTTAGCGTGTGTTAGTAACGCAAGTCACTTTCACTGCATTTCCAAAAAGAGGAAGTTATTTTTCACGGTATTTACAAGCAAATGCGTGGCTGTGTGGTAAAACAATCGCTTTCCAAGGAAATGACCTGGATTCGATTCCCATTCGCACCCGAAATATCTTACTTTTTATTTTATTTGCATTTTTCTCGATTTTTTGGTCACCCAAAGATGGTAGTTATTTTCGGTCATGCAATGATATTGATGTTTTTGGTCACACCCGTCGATACCGCAATTTCTGCGTAACAAGCTCTTTAAACCTATGGCGTTAAAAAAACAAAAACGTGTACACAGCCTAAATTTCTTGTCGTAGCGATACACACTGGGGAGATGCAAGTTCTGTCCGACAGTGATGCTGTACAGCAGAGAACTATAAATAAATGACGTCATGGTTACGCAAGAGACAATGCGTCAACTGGTCACATGAAACGCAGCGTTTACGTCGAGAGCTGTCAGTGTTGAGTCATATTGACTAGGCTAATATTTCTCTTAAGTGATACCCGGATAACTTAAAAAGAACTTTCTCGTCCACATGGCACAGCAAAAGGTCACGTCCTTCACTTCATAGTTCAAAAGGAAACGGTTTAGAGACTTCTCAGCACAACATCTGATGCTGCAAAACATGAGTGTGCTAATGTTCAAGTCAATTACTTTTATTTAAACAGAACGTTTCCTTATTGAAATATGTGTAAAGCTATAAACATAACATCACAAAAGAACGCAAACATAAACATGAGTAGAAAATTATTCATCGATACAACTTGCCCACATTTTCCTCAGGCTGACGAGCAAGGTTTAGCCTGTATGGCCATCTCAACAGCTTCGCCCCGCCGCAGTGGTCTAGTAGCTATGGTACTCGGCTGCTGACCTGCAGGTCGCGGGATCGAATCCCGGCTGCGGCGGCTGCATTTTCGGTGGAAGCAAAAATGTTGTAGGCACTTGTGCTCACATTCGGGTGCACGTTAAAAAATCTCAGGTGGTCGAATTTCCGTAGCCCTTCCGTACGGTGTCTTGCAAGATCATGGGGTAGTTTTGGGACGTTAAACGCCACATATAAATCATTATTCATATTTCAACAGCTTTTATTATGATGTCTCAGTCCCTAAAAATTCGACAGATCCCACGTACCTTGGAATCGACGTTACGCGAAGCATGCGGAGGGAACGTGACCATGTGGCAATTTTTTTACTGAGCGACACATCACGAAATTACGTTAAATATATATACAAGTGTTGCACGCACCGACATATGTTGAAAAGTTGCAGATCTTTGTATAACCAGTTGTTTGCACTTGCGGAAAGGTGTCAACAGGAACATGCGTATTAGCAACACCAGAAGCTGATATGAAGCGCTGATGCTCGCGAAGATGCTGGCCCTGGACACTGTTACATATATCAACTTCAGCGCATAGCAACTAAACACAATAGACGTTAGCCCGACGTGACGGCTGTGTCAAAGGAGTAGATATGTAATGTTCATAAAATTGAGTGGGCAGCACTAAAACCACTATTGACGTTTCTCTTAGATTAGCGTCTATGTGAAAAGTAGTTCCGAGACCTGGCGTAGCTCTGTAGTAAAATGCTTCATTGCTACGCAGAATGCTTGGGTTCGATTCCAGCTGGGGCCCTGACATTTCTTCTTTGCATTAGTCGACTCGACACCACCGATGTCGAGTACTTCTTAACGCTCGCGCGTTAAAATTGCCCATGTGTGTTCCCATGGTTCCTGGGTGGATACTGAGTTTCAATCACCTGCAGCACATACCCGCATACCAGCGGCCACTGTCTGGCGGGAAGTGTTTTACGTTTTACAACGTGCGCGACGCAATTGAGACATTATTATTGTCTTTACCAGCACGTCATATTCGCCAAACCACCTTGCCCTCCCATGCTAATTTCTGTTCATGCTAAGTTAAGGGGGTGACCATGAGAGCACCCAAACGCAAGTGGATAGATAGATAGATAGATAGATAGATAGATAGATAGATAGATAGATAGATAGATAGATAGATAGATAGATAGATAGATAGATAGATAGATAGATAGATAGATAGATAGATACGCTCAAAGTCGCTGCAGTTCGGTAGGAACTTCGCATTAAAAAAAACGCCAGGACTGCGCGGTAGGCGGAGCACAGTCACAGCGAAAGCTAGAAGATCAGCCTTTCAGAGCCTTTTCAAAACACTCATTGGGTAACTACTGCAAGCACACTTGCTTGGTACCCACTAGGGCATTATTAATAAACAATTGGGTCGTAGGCCGGAATTCGCTATGCTATTTGTCGTCCTTCTTCTGAGAAGCGTAATATCCGCTAAACACTTGGAAGGAATTTTGTGCCTATTGATTGATCGATCAATAGATTGATTCATTGATTGATTGATTGATATTGTGGTGGTTCTTGGGCCCTCAGACGCAGAAACCCAAGACAAGGACAAGAGAAACATCTATTGACTTCACACACAAAACAATCACAACACTGTGGCTATCTGTACAACACACTGGCTCCGTAATTCAGTCATACAGTCCTTATGTCTACGCGCCCGCGAGTAACCCACGCGTCCTCACTACTCGGAAGTCTAATTCCGTCGGGTGCCACTCACGCTCCCGCTGAAGACGATGGCGTCGACGACGCAACCTCGCCACGGGGAGGTTGCCAAGTGCACGGAAGCTCACGAGCAGACCATCAGCTGCTCGTGCTGGACCAGGCGGCCTCACGCTGCGGCCGACGCAACACCGAGGTCGCACCTTCAATTGGCGGTTGTGCCGGACCGGCTCCGACGTGGCACCGTGGCCACGATCTCGGCGACTGGTTGTGCCGGACCCGAGTCTGGACAGGATCAGCCGCTTGCCCTGGCCCGCACGCTCGTCCGCCACAGGAACAGCATGTCAGGCCCGGCCCGGAACCGCCACTCGCCTCAGGAACATGCCACGCTCGTCCCGGTTGGGTTGGTGACACCCGCTCGTTGGTTCGGTCCCCTGAGGCCCAACGCCTAGCGCTCTTGCTAGCTGGCCGCGTTCTTCCTCTGCCCGTCGCTGTTCCGAAACTCACGCGCTCACGTTCGTCTGACCCCGTGCACACTTTCGTCTTCGTCGGTTATTTCCCGCTGTCGGTTTCACTTCCAGTTTCGGTTTTGGTTGTGAGAAGCACTCTTACCACAGATATGTAGGGTTTAACATACCAAAACCAACGTATGATTTTGAGACACGCCGTAGTGTAGGGCTTCAGAAATTTCGACCACCTGGGGTTCTTTAACCTGCGCCCAAATCTGAGCACACGGGCCTACAGCATTTTCGCCTCCATCGAAAACGCAGCCGCCGCAGCCGGAATTCAATCCCGCCACCTACGGGTCAGTAGCAGAGTACCTTAGCCACTAGACCACCACGGTGGGGCATTTTGTGCCAATTGTCCATGCAATGGCTGACACCGATGAGGAATTATGGTTGTAGTGGGTATGCGCCACATTTAATAGGGGAACAAGAACAAGCTTTTGTAATGGGTTGGAGCATTGAACGGCCCACTCGTTCTGCTAAGCGCATTGTGCGACGACTGGTTGTCCTTTGGCGGTTTTAAAGCGCTTTATAAGTCGTAATAACGGGATTGCTTTTCCGACATCAAGCCTGCCTAAGGCAAGTTTGACAACAAGCGACAAACACGCGAACGTAGGGAGTTCGATTAGCGACAGAGTGCGCATGGCTTACACGGGATGCACGATGATATTGGATAAACAAAGCTGCGGGAGAGCGTATACCTGTGCTGCGGTCAGTGAGACAGAGGTGCCTGCTATCGTGTCTGCTTTTTGCTAATTTTTTTGAACTTTTCTGTTTAAGCGTAATTAATAACAGTGCAATAAGCGGCTTTACATTGCATGAAGTTGCGGTTAGCCTCCTTGCATACGCAGACGACATTGCAGTTTTCTGTATAAATTATGACAGTATAGTGCGTGCGGTAAATACCGTGAAAACTTTTTTCCAGATGAGTGGTAGTGCCGTGAACTGGGATAAGTGCTTTGGCTTCTGGAATGGGGAATGGGACGTCACACCAAGAATATTTCTAAACATTAAATGGCTGGAAACACCAGTGAAGTATTCAGGAGTGCCGCTGGAGTTCTATCACGACAGTGAACCGTATTGGAAAACATAAACACAGGCATTGCGCGATTGCGCAATAATGTAGAAAAATGGAAAGTTTCAGATATTTGGATATTCGCATGGGCCCCAACTTGCAACTTGTTTCTAGTGAGCGAGCTGTGGCGCATAATGCAGGTTTTGCACTTAAACGTAAACATTTTGACAGCAATCTGTCTGGCTGGGTAGAAAAGTTTAGAAAATTGAAATTGCTCCAGCCACAGTTCAAAAAGAGCCCGACGTTTCGGGACCGACTCGGTCCCTTCCTCAGGGGGTGACTGTCTTGGTCATGGAAGTGTCGTCGCGTCGTGTTCTCTCACCACGGCTCCGGCTTTCCCTTTCCACCACGTTTCGGAGACCGTGAACGTACACCGAAGGCATTGTTCCCAGCGAGCGGTTCACGTTGGCAGGCGTATGCTGAATGTGCCAAGACTCGAGCAAGAGCCTCTTTCCCAAATTCCGTTCTGTTTCAATAACAGAAGCGCCGTCTAAGTCAATTTTATGGTCGTGCTTCTCGCAGTGCTCCGCCAGAGCGCTACGTTGCACTTCCATCTTCCTGACGTCGTTCTTGTGTTGGCGCATTCTTTCCGGGAAACACTTGCTCTCGCCTATGTAGCAGGCTGGACACCCAGAACACGACACTTTGTAGACAACGCCCGGGTGTAGCTCCCTCGGAGGTCGGTCTTTCGGCCGCGGTAGCAAGCGAGTGAGCGTCGAAACAGGTTTATGGATTACCGTGACCCCGGCTTTTCCTAGGACTCTCGAGAGCTGTTCACTTATGCCCGGCACATACGGAATGGCGACGCGGTTGTTTGGCGACTTCGTTTCTCTCGTGTGCGGTGGTGTGGCCAGGGCGGAAAGGGGGTCGGGCGGTGTGTCGCTTGCAGGTGTCTTTCCGCGGTGCGGTGGTTGTCGTCTCGACAAACGGCGTGACGCCCGGCGGATGAACGCTTCTGTGTAGCCATTCCTTCGTAGCTCGGCGACAATCCTCTTTTCTTCTTTCTTCCTCTCACCTTCCGACGTGCAGATTACTCGTGCACGTGATAGGAGTGCCGAAACCACTGAAGCAGTATAATAAGTGTACAGAAAATACACAGAGCATTTGCAGTTCTCATTTGAAGCTCTCTCTGGGAAAGATCAAGACGCACAAACCTCTTCGGAAAAGTTCAAGATGGCGGGCTCGGATTAGTTCATTTGTACAAAAGACAACTTGTCAATCGTTTCCTTTTTCTGCCTGATGTAGATGACCCTTTTTGAGAACTGTTATACAATTAAGGTTATCTAGAGTGCTGCCGGGATTTCTCGTATCGACATCAAATGAGCAAGTACCAACACAAGGGAATTCGAAGGAAGCTGCTTCGTGTTTTCACTGTTCGTCACTGAGATTTGCGTTAGAGTGTCTGGCTGAAGTGTCACGTAAAAAAAATTGTATAGAGACCTTGTCAATGTCTTACTGCCTGTACCATTGTACCGTCAGCTATACTGTGCATGCCCAGCACAGGATGTTCTGAAACGTGGTAAAAGAATGCTTGTAGCGCCAGGGGTCAAAACTTTTTCTTTAAATTACATACTAATACCTTACAAGTTAAAACGTGGTTGCCGGATAGGGGAATATTCGTGCCATGGAGCACACATTGCCACTTGTGTAGTAAACTGGAAACAATTGAACACGTGTTTATAGATTGCTGGAGCGGGGTCTTTTTCTGGGACATATAGCAAAGAACCTTGAAAAAATAATTAACGTTATGTCCACATGGCATCCGTTTTGATTCGGTTAAAAATGAGGCAGGTGTACCTCATGATCTAATCATGCTTCTGGGCCTGCATAGTATATGGAAATCCCCATGTGAACGCGGATGTAGAAGTGCTATCTGTGCGCCAATATTTTTGCAAATCTGTGTGCCGTTTTCTTGAAGTGCTGAAGGGCCAAGAGGATGTACCAGTTTTGATTGTGCGCATTGAGCCATTGTTACGAATGCCCAAGTATTGATCAATAGTCAGCTTAGAGCTGACGGTACCTCAATGAACTTGGTCGGTGTATTCTGTGACGTACTTGTATTTTGACCAATATGTAAATATGGGAAGTGTGAACCGTCTTGATATGAAAGGCAACAAAGAAAAAAAACCGGTGTACTTCAATGGTAGAATAACGGGCTGTCACCCAGCGGACCCGGGTTCAAGCCCCACTTGTGCACCTATAGTGCAAGTTTTGTTTCTTCTGAATTCCCGCTATGTGGTTACGGTTACCAGTGGCGGTGGACAACATGCAACTGCGTGTGACGCGAAAAGTGATCTCATAACAACTTTCACTGTAAAAAACGCTCAAAGAAAAGTTTGAAGCGAGAAGGATGGGTTTCACATTCGTTGAAGAGCCCGAATATCAGTGGCAGAATGCAGATCACATTCCGCAAATGACATACATGCATGATGGTTAGAACAAACCGACATTCAACGCTTTCAGCCATGACAAACGCATGCACGCTCCAAGTAGGAAAACAAATGACAGCTTCGCACTAGGTGTGCCAAGTCTGAAGGAAGATCTCAGCTGGGTGGTCTGCCTTGCTTCTCTGCTTTATTGAGGCAGCAATTATATGAACACTATCGGCTGGATTTTGCTGTTGTCGCCGCCGGCATGTCTCTTATATGTATAGGAATGGGTAGAATACGTAAAAGTTAAAAAGAAAATTATTTCAGAGGAAATGTTTTTTGAAGCACGTGACCTGGGATTCAAACCTGCGACCCCTATCTAGGGTTGAAATCCCCAGTTGTTTAATCAGTGACGTCATTGAAATCTCCAGTGATATTAGTGATGTGACTAATTTTTACGTAATTTATGATGATAGCAATTCACGTGAATGTCTATCACGCGATTTCGCGTGATTGTAGTAGAGAGGATAGTTGTGTGATGTTACGTAAATTTCAGTTTCACGGCTAGTTATTACGCAATGTTATGTGAATTTAGGTAGCGACGTAACAGACTCACCCCTGTTACGTTGTTACCTAAATTAACATAACATTGCGTCCAAGCCAGACAAATCGGCGCATGTGTTGTGAGAGCTAAGCAGAAGTTGAAGTAACCGGAGCAAACGAGTAACGCTTCATGATGATAATTCCTGTTCGCAATCGCCAGCGTAACAAAAAGCTTGTAGAACTACGCTCTTAAAAGTAATTCCCTAAAGAAGCCAAGAATGCGGCGATGGCGTAGTGGTTAGAGCATCCGCCTCGCATGCAAGAGGTCCGTGGTTCAATTCCCGGTGCCGCGCAGTTCCCAACCGGATTAAAAAAAATATCCGCGTGTTGATGGAACTGCATTAAGAGGCCTGGGGTGTGGCCTCACCGGCAACCACCGCCGAGAACGCACTCGCTCACCAGAGAAGGATTGGCCACCCTGGTGCAGTATCTGGCCACTACCTCCCACATGCATACGTCAAATAACTCACGGCCCTCAGTCCCCAGCAGCTGCGAAGCAACTGACCACGGCGGCGGTCAGATCTGCAACAGAATCTGTGCTAAGAATCTCTGGATCCGGACAGGCCGCCATTGGAACCTGAACTTGGCAACATTTGACGCTAGAACCTTATCTAGTGAGGGAAGTCCAGCTGTACCATTCGAGGAGCTAGAGGGTGTTAAATGGGATATAATAGGGCTCAGTGAGATTAGGAGGACAGATGAGGCCTATACGGTGCTACAGAATGGGCACGTCCTTTGCTATCGGGGCTTGGCAGACAGAAGAGAACTGGGAGTGGGGTTCCTAATTCACAGAAACATAGCTGGCAACATAGAGGAATACTATAGCATTAATTAAAGGGTGGTAGGTATCGTAATTAAACTGAATAAAAGATACAAGATGAAGGTAGTACAGGCTTACGCGCCTACATCCAGCCATGATGACTCTTCAGTTGAAAGCTTCTATGAAGACATGGAATCGCCAATGAGTAAGGTAAAAACACAGTATACTATAGCGATGGGCGACTTTAATGCAAAGGTAGGGAAGAAGCAGGCTGAAGACCAGGCAGTAGGAGATTATGGCATCGGTACTAGAAACGCTAGAGGAGAGCTACTAGTAGAATTCGCAGAACGCAATAATTTACGGATTGTGAATACCTTCTACGGCAAACGAGAAAACCGCAAGTGGACATGGAGGAGCCCTAATGGCGAAAATAAGAACGAAATAGACTTTATAATGAGTGCACAACCAGGAATAGTGCAGGATGTGGAAGTGGTTGGCAAGGTAGGATGCATTGACCATAGAATGGTACGGTCTCGAATTCGCCTTGACTTGAAGAAGGAACGACAGAAACTGATACGCAAGAAGCCAATCAATGAGCTAGCACTGAGAGAGAAAGTACAGGAATTCAGAGTGTCGCTGCAGAACAGGTTCTCGGCTCTTAGTGAGGAAACCAACCTTAGCGTACATACAACGAATGATAATCTGACGAGTATCATTACGCAGTGTGCAGTGGAAGTTGGAGGCAGGGAAGCTAGATAGGACAGTGGCCAGCTTTCCAAGGAAACGAAGAACCTAATTAAGAAGTAACCGGGGATTAAGAAGCGTCATGGGAATTAAGAAGCGTCAAATCATGAAAGTGTCAAGTACAACAGACGAAATAGAACTGACAGAGCTTTCGAAGTTGATTAATAGACGTAAGGTATGCGATGTAAGAAGGTATAACATCGAGAGAATTGAAGACGCTCTGAAAAATGGAGGAAGCGTCAAAGCAGTGAAGAGGAAACTTGGGATAGGCAAAAGTCGGATGTATGCACTAAGGGACAAAGAAGGCAAAATAACTACCAATATGGATAGGATAGTTAAAATAGCGGAGGAGTTTTACAGAGATCTGTACAGTAGCAGAGACAACCACGACCTTAATACTATAAGAACTAGCAGTAACCCAGATGACACCCCACCAGTAATGATATAAGAAGTCAGAAAAGCTTTGGAGAGCATGCAAAAAGGCAAAGCTGCTGGTGAGGATCAGCTAACATCTGATCTGCTGAAAGATGGAGGATAGATTGCGTTAGAAAAACTAGCCACCCTGTTTACGAGGTGTCTCCTGACGGGAAGAGTACCAGAGCCTTGGAAGAACGCTAACATCATCTTAATACATAAGAAAGGAGATGACAAGGACTTGAAGAATTACAGGCAGATCAGCCTGCTCTCTGTAGTATACAAGCTATTTACAAAGGTAATTGCTCACAGAGTAAAGAAAACATTAGAATTCAATCAACCAAAGGAACAAGCAGAATTTCGAACAGGCTACTCAACAGTCGTCCACATTCATACTATCAATCAGGTAATAGAGAAATGCTCAGAGTATAACCAACCACTATACATAGCCTTCATAGATTACGAGAAGGCGTTTGATTCAGTAGAAATATCAGCCGTCATGCAGACACTGCGGAATCAGGGCGTAGATGAAGTATATATAAACATTCTGGAAGAAATCTACAGGGGATAAACTGCTACCATAGTGCTTCATAAAAAAAGCAACAGAATACCAATCAAGAAGGGTGTAAGGCAGGGGGACACAATCTCCCCAATGCTATTTACCGCGTGCTTACAGGAGGTTTTCAGAAGCCTAGAATGGGAACAGTTAGAGATAAGAGTTAATGGAGAATACCTTAGTAACCTGGGCTTCGCCAATGACATTGCATTGCTGAGTAACTCAGGGGACGAATTGCAACTCATGATTACGGAGTTAGACAAGGAGAGCAGAAAGGTGGGTCCTAAAATTATCCTGCAGAAAACGAAAGTAATGAACAACAACCTCGGAAAGGAGCAGCGCTTTGAGATAGGTAATAGTGCACTTGAAGTTGTAAAAGACTATGTCTACTTAGGGCAGGTAATAACCGCTGAGACGAACCACGAGATTGAAGTAACTAGAAGAATAAGAATGGGGTGGAGCACATTCGGCAAGCACTCTCAAATTATGACAGGTAGATTGCCACTATCCCTCAAGAGGAAGGTATATAACAGCTGTATCTTGCCGGTACTTAGCTACGGAGCAGAAACCTGGAGACTTACAAAGAGGGTTCAGCCTAAATTGAGGACGACGCAGCGAGCAATGGAAAGAATAATGGTAGTTGTAAGCTTGAGAGACAAGAAGAGAGCAGAGTTGATTAGGGGACAAACGGGGGTTAAGGATATCATAGTTGAAATAAAAAACAGGAAATGGACATGGGCCGGGCATGTAGCGCGTAGACAGGATAACCGCTGGTCATTAAGGGTAACTAACTGGATTCCCAGAGAAGGGAAGCGGGTTAGGGGGAGACAGAAGGTTAGGTGGGCAGATGAGATTAAGAAGTTTGCGGGTATAAATTGGCAGCAGCAAGCACAGGACCGGGTTAACTGGTGGAACATGGGAGAGACCTTTGTCCTGCAGTGGACGTAGTCAGGCTGATGATGATGATGATGGTGATGAAAGAAGCCAAGGGAACGAAGCCCTTCAACACACAATTGGAAGAACTAAAAGAGCGAACAACAAATTCTTTTTTTGACTAGCATTTGCGTTTAAGGTAGCGATATGAACTTTACGTATTCAACTGCAAAATATATCTTTCCGTTAGTTCTTTCAATGTAATGAGCACTTTCACACTCGCCAACTGCGTTTAGCTGCTAGGGCCCTTAATTGCTAATTTAAGCATTCCTGCCCATGACGGTACCTTGTTTAAAACGTTCTGGAAATGCGTGAAATGACCAAATGTAGTGCATGGAACAACTACGCTGAAATGAAAAGAAAAAACTGCGCATTTGTAGAATAGCTTCGGCTTATGTGTATAGCCAGCGCACATGGAAGCCACCTTATTCTCAATAAGTCCTAATCATCTCCTTCCTAGAACAACACCAAGGATCGATTTAGACAACATACCAAGATTCTTTTTTCTTGTCCGTGAATAATCTCAAACATGCGTCGTCCGCGTTTTCGCTCTCTCTTCGTTCGCCTCCATTTTATTGGACTTCTTGCGTAATGCTGCGAACGCCACCGTACTTCAGCGCATATGGGATGAAACTGTGGAAGTGCTCGTGTTAAGGATTTAACGGCACTTTTTTAAACAAATGCGCCACTAAGCAGCGCCAACAAATTTTGTTCTCCCGTTCCTTCGAATTTGCCAACGCAGCGATGTTTTTTTTTGTACTCTTACGCTGCTATCGAAAAACTATACGCTTTCATATCTAATACCCTTTCGACGTTTTGTTCTTTTTTTAAAACAACTGTAAAATTGATGGCCTGATATTGTTCAAAAACTGCGCGAAGATTATATTGAAGGGACAGCGTGAGGTGGACAGCAAATACACACGAAAGTTTTTACAATGCCAGAAAAAGCAAGCGAAATTGTGCAGCTGGTAAAAATCGTCAGACGAAATCAACGGAGGCAGTCAATTTTGAGAGAAAAAATAACAGCTAACTGCAAAAGATGGTCTCACATCAAATAGAGGCATTGCCCGAGGAGCAGTAGAAAAAAGAAGATGAATACACCTCAAAGTCTTTCTTGTAGTTTCGCGTCCTCTAATGCCCAAACGTTGAGCGAGATCTTTTTGTTGATTGCTCGTGCAGTATACGTCTCTAGTCATACTCTAGCCATATCTGTCCGGAAGTAAGCTTTGAGGCCTTTGAGAGAACTAGTCTTTACTCAATATACACACGTGCATTCTTTATTATTTCAATGAATAACCGTGCTTTGGTGCATCGACGAGTATGTGGTATAAGATGTGACTTTGCCGACTGGCAAAATATCTTCAAGTACTATTGCGTTCCTGGTTGCGCTACTTCAAAAAACCAAAACAAAGTAGGCTTAGGGAGGCTTACAAGAATATGTTATGCACTTTAGGCCAGATGCTTTGCTAAAGCGATTTAACGTAAAGTGCAGCAAATGGGGCTATCGAAACTTTTAATGCAGACAAGCTGAAGAATGATTCCTCCTCCTACGCAAGCTTGAACCACCTTTCGTGATTTGAAATTCTAGAGCCTTTGATATGATCGACTTACAAGCCTCGATGTCTTTTATCTTTATCACTGGTTTTATCTTTCAACGCTGTACCATTAAAAAGGAGGGCTCACGCGAGTGGTTCTAAATTTTTGAGCATTAAAAGTGAGGAGATAGCACACGTTATTGGGCCACCGCTCGTGTCTTCTAGCATAATAGTGGACTTTGTCTTCAGGTTTTAGGCGATGTGAGCATCAACTTTCTATGGCTAAAGCTGAGCGTAGCACTCAATAGAACGAGAGGTGAGGATGCACTGAAACATAGAGGATTTATACGAACTGTGTATAAAAACAATGAAAAGTGACATTCGTGAATTCTATTCATATTTGTTTTAATGATAATAATATGTGGGGTTTTACGTGCCGAAACCACCATGATATTACGAAAGACGTGTAGTAGCGGGCTCCGGTAATTTTTAAAAATGCAGCCGTCGTGGACAAAATTTTATCCCAAGTCCTTCGGGTCAGCATTCGGGTGCCATAACCACTAGACAACCGTGGCGGCAGGGGTACGATTTTTTTTTTACATTATAGGACTCTGCACCTCACCTGGGGCCGAACTCACACATGTTTTCATGCACAGGGACTCGCTCTCATTGGACCACAGACACGCATCTCGAAGGTACATTACAATGTTCACGCCTGCCTATGGCGTATCTTACGAGCCTTACAAGTCTATGAACTTTCTAGGTATTTCTATGAAATACCGTATGGCGTACGAACGGCGTATACATATGGCAAAGTTTCGCGCGGCTGTGATGCATCCTACCTTATGGCATACCTTGGCATACTTGCAATGAAATATGCCTGTCATCGCTGTCTACTGAAAAAAG
The DNA here is from genome assembly GCF_043290135.1 of Rhipicephalus microplus. Classification (NCBI taxonomy): domain Eukaryota; kingdom Metazoa; phylum Arthropoda; class Arachnida; order Ixodida; family Ixodidae; genus Rhipicephalus; species Rhipicephalus microplus. Next base: position 772,496 of record NW_027464620.1, read on the forward strand.
TATTGTATATACGGACAACGGAATTGTAACAAGCTTTTTTGTGATCAGTGATTATAACCACTTACGGTTTCTTCTGAAGAGCGTACCGACGGTGCCAACAATCGAATGCAAGTTAACCGTAAAAGCTTCAAAATTATTTCAACCTGTCTGCTAGCACATTTAACGTTTCATTTCCAAAAGCCCGCCCCTTTTTTCCTGCCTCTACAAGGGCGCTTAATACCACGTGAATGTATTACCCTTTTACCGCGTTTTCTGGCGTAACGATTGATATTCAGTGGGGATGGAAGTTATTTGTTTTTTATCCTCTCCTCAGACGCCTTCCTTACAATTTTTTGAAAGCTGTTCTCTTTTACAGCGAGTCTTTTTCCCTCTACATCTTCTCATTCTTGTGCTCGTCGCGACGTAAGGCTCTTTTTGACCCGAAAATTTGCCGCTTGCTGTTTCGATGGTGCGAAAACGATGACCATGGGCTGAATAATCCACAATTATTCACAATTGGGGGCCCCCATGCTATGTCCTTAAGAAGTGCGTGTTAGTGTAATATGCACGTATACCCTGTCGAAGGCCGGTCCCCGGCCGTAACGTTGGCAATAAAGCATCGTTTTTCGTTTGCTCGTTCGCTTCTTCTGGCAACAGATATATATATATATATATATATATATATATATATATATATATATATATATATATATATATATATATATATATATATATATATATATATATATATATGAAAGTAGATGCGCTTTCACATAACAACTGTTTATTGTGCCGACGTTTCGACAGGAACCCCGTCTTTTTCAAGGCATGCCTTGAAAAAGACGGGGTTCCTGTCGAAACGTCGGCACAATAAACAGTTGTTATGTGAAAGCGCATCTACTTTCATATTTATAACCTTGCGGCAACCGAAGTTATTCTTCTGCATATATATATATATATATATATATATATATATATATATATATATATATATAAGATCTAACAGACAATAATGCCAAGGAATGTATAGGGGAAGTGATTAGAACAAAATGGAATGTAAATAAGAAGAAAGAACAGTGGGTGAAAAAATAACCAGCCGTGAGTGGTTGGTTGGTTATTTCAGGGCTGGTTATTTTTTCATCCACTTTTCCTGCTTCCTATTTATATTCCATTTTGTTCTAATCACTTCCCCTATACATTCCTTGGCATTATTGTCTGTTATATCTCATTATTATTGTGTCAAAACATGAAAAAACGAGCCCTTAGGTATACACTTCTTTCCCTTTATATATATATATATATATATATATATATATATATATATATATATATATATATATATATATATATATATATACAATCAGATCCAGACACCTATCACACTACCGAAGAATGAGCACTACACCACGTTTAGAACGTTCTTCTGATAACAGTAGACTATGCAATGTTAGCAAAAATTTCTTCGTCCGCTTTCTAATCTAGAATAATTACATACATCCGTGACAAAAAAAATGTCAATAAACGGCGTACTTTATTTTATTCGCTCAGTTTTTCTCGAAACTGCCTGCGCACTTCCTCTCCTACACAGGAAGGGTTGCTGGTTACTTTTTTTTGTGTGTGAAGCCCTTACTTACCACTTACATACTGTCACGTGGTCATGAAGAAGGCTACAGAAAGGCTGTAGGTACGGAAATCTTCATTTGGGTGAACTTGTGCCCGGAAAATGAGAACTCAGATAGCAGAGATAGACGCTGCGCACCGACAGTGCCAATAACAGTGGTCGGCCTTCGATTGATGTGATCTACGGTGAGGCGCGTTGACAATATTACACGCGGCATCGAACATTCGAGCCTTATTGCTGGTGTCCGCGTGAGTTCGGAAATGAGCTCTACGGTTCACGTTTGGGGGCTCGATTGCGTCCGAAGATCGTAAAGTAATATGACATGTACCCATACATTCGGGCATGGTTTGCGCAAGGCAGGGGTTACACATGCAACGGAGCAAAAGGATGGTGCGTGGGAATATCTGTCGTAATAGATACACGTTAACTCTATTTTGAAGAGTCACTCTTGATATGACTCCCCAAGGTTTTACCAATATTAAAAAATAAAGATTTTTTTCTTTCATAATGTGGCAGGTGAGTAGTTTGTAGAAGGAGTAACTGCTTTCTCAAATTGAGGAAGACCTTCTTTGAAAGCGGCAGGTGGTTATATAGAATAGCTTCTTCTGGGCTATCCTATACACTGGAGAAGTTGTAAAGGAGAAGCGAAATTAAAGAGGATAGCTTGGTGGGCTATTTGGTATTGCAATGTGTGAACAAAAATGTAAGAGAAACGGAAAAAAGAAATGAGCGGTGAGTGCGGCGACGCGTGTGAGACCAAACCGCTTAGTGAGAGGTATTCGCAAAGGTCGTGGACTTCAAGATGCTGCCACATGCCTCCAATGTTTTGAAAGCTGATGAACGACGAAGACACAATATCAACACAAAGTAACCAGTGTCTAGGCGGCGCTTTTGGCTTTTGTTGCGAGAAAAGTTGCCCCGTCTTGTCCATTAGTAAGGGGCTGGTGTTAATGTTCAGTGGCAAGATGCACGAAAACAAACATTGCATGAACCCAGATTCATGAATGTTGCGGTTAAAGTTCAACGAGTTGCATAAACTGAGTAGTTGAAACAAACGGAGGATCCCTTATTAGACATGAAAGACCTCTCTTAATTCTTCTCCTTTTGACACAGACGGCATGCACTACCGACCAAGCAGAGAGCTCAAATCCTTATGAACAGAGTGCAATGTCCCCGCTACGAGCATAGGCGCTGACTTTTATCACGATCACTGATGATGCAAGGTACACGGCTTCATTAAGAAGCACAGAGTGTCGTTTCGTACTGTCGCCGGCCAGGGCTGACACTGGCCGCGAGAGCTTTTGATGACTTTTCCTACAATTGCAAATTGTCAGAACAAAGGGTATTAGGACACTGACAGAGACCGTCCTCGCCACGCAAGGCACTGAGAGCGTTGTTGCGCTTTCTTGCAGGCAAGTGGTCTTAGAGACAGATTGTTTGCAGTGGCGTCGATTGCACTGTTGTCCTTCTTGCTTTTTTTTATTTAATGGCTCTTTTCTTTCACCTTTTCTTACCTTTACCCCATTCCCCAGCACAAAGTAGCCAGGCAGTGTGAGAACTTGCTAGCCTTTCTGCCCTTCCTCCTTCCTTCATCCTCCTACTCTTTTTTTGTACAAGTGTACAGCAAGACTGTAAAATATTTCCAGGTGTGCAGCTCGGGAGTCACCAGACCAAGTGAGCCTAATCTATCCGAGTGACTAGCAAAGTTCATATATGTTCTCCTGAGACTCGGGGGAAAGTTTAGGTGGAAGGATACTTTTTTAACATGTAGAATGGCATCTTTGGAGTGAAAAGGTGAAAAGCGTCACGTAGTTTTTGTTTTGTGTGTCTTTTGTGCAATTAGCCACCGTATGTTGTCCAATATATTTAATATTGAGACTTTAGGGCTTACTTTACAACATATGGTACAAAGTACCCAAATATATGTTTTTTCGTGTTATTTGGGTTTTACATACAATAATTATTGCTTCTTGGCGTTGACGCACGATGGTTTTATATAAAATTGACCAACTTTCTAAGGGTCAGCCACAAGAAACACTCACGCTTGATCTCGACATTTGCAATGCTCCTGAAAACGTGAAACAATGCAACAAATTTTATACAATTCACTAAATGTCTGCAAGAGTCAGAGTAGCAGTCAAAGAAGGACTACCAAGGAGAAGCCAAGCGCTTCAAAAGCCATTGCGCACTTTGTATATTGGACTAATTTCCCAATGTTGGGCCTCAAAAGAGCTAGTTGGTATCGGGATGGTGTTACTTAGATCCTTGCTGTCCATCTTAATTTAAATAATCAAACTCATAGCCGCTAATCATCATTTGTTGCCACGAAGACTGAGAACGAATACTTAGACTAATGGACTAATTTGTAGTTTATTTAAACTTCTGTCGGTTCAATTTAAGTCAGATGTTATTCCAACTTCATAGTTTAAAACCAAAATCAATTTGCTTCCTTTTTTTTTCAATGCTTTAAGGGCACTAAAACGACACCTTACAGAGAACTCGACCACATTCCAATCTGTTCAAGAGAAAAAAAAATGAATATTAATGGCCTCTGCCTATGGATCACCTGTGGCAGATGTGATGCGTAATGTTAGGTATCAACACTGAGTGAACACAAAACGCTCTCCCCCACCTGGTTAGCCTTAGCACCATTGTATGCTTTGCAATAGTCTGCCATTTGCCTTTTATCTATTGCGCATGTTATACATAAGCATGACTTCCGAGAAAATGATGCGCCGCTGGAGAATTTGGGCAACACACCTTTCCAAACGTCTTCAGTGTTGTGGGATGTCTTTGCCACACCAGCCATTCCACCACTCTCCCTCGCATCCTCGGACAGCACACATTCACGAACGTCTTATAGAGCCTGTACGAAATGCGAAGAACTCGTCGGGAAAATTGGAGCATTCCAGTGACTGATGATTACGCAATCGGTGTGCAGCTTGTGCAACGGTGTGATGGTATACGTCGACTCTGGCGGGGCTATTACGTGAAACCTCCGCAGTCACCTGCATCCGACTTTCATTAATGGCAGCTATGTCAGTCATGTCGCTTATGTAACTTTCTTTTCGCTTCCGCAAGCCTCTCAAGTTGGTTTTATCTATCACAAATCACGTCGAATGTCCTTGGATTGGGCGAATAGCGCTTAAAGAAAGACTGAAGAATGTCAGGTAGTCTTGATTTTATTTCCAATGGTTATGGTTTCGACCAATGGATCGGTCTTCGCTACGGTTTGCATATATATATATATATATATATATATATATATATATATATATATATATATATATATATATATATATATATATTGTTACGGTGCATCATAGACAGGAGCAAGCGTGGCACTTAGCGAAGATGAAGAAGACGCCTGTGCGTTAGGCGCTTGCTCGAGAGGCAACTCGGACATCTTGTTCTGCTGCCGATTCTCGGTGGACGCTGTCCTGTAAGCCAAGACCTTGCCCCGTCACATTTGGTGGAAGTGCTGGGCAACCGCCTCGCAACGGAACTTCGCAGCGGCCGACGTTTGAAGGGTCATTCCACAACGATGACGGAGAGTACGGCGTCTGCATCTGCTCCTGGTGTTCCTGCGGCCGGAGATGATGCAGTAACTACATCTCCTTCTGCGACCACAACCTTTGTGCTCGAACCCCCGCGGGATCCTGGCACGTTCAGCGGTTCCGGCGATCCAGATGAAGTTGACGTTGAAGATTGGCTGGCAGAGTACGAACGTGTGAGTACTCGATACCGATGGGGCCCGACTCTTATGCTGGCAAACCTGTTATTCTATCTTAGGGGAACCGCCAAATCGTGGTATGAGAACCATGAAACAGAACTTGTGAGTTGGGCAGTGTGCAGGGAGAAAATGCTAGACCTGTTCGGAAAGCCGATTGGAAGAAAAATGGCCGCGAACAAAATGCTCGCGTCTCGGGCGCAGACCTCGACCGAGTCTTACGTCTCCTATATAGAAGATGTGTTGTCGTTGTGTCGCAAAGCCAATGCCGATATGCCGGAGGCTGACAAGGTCGGGCATATTCTTAAGGGGATTGCGGATGATGCATTCAACCTCCTCATCAGCAAAAATTTTTCTACGGTGGACGCCATTATAAAAGAATGTCGGTGCTTTGAGCAAGCGAAGAGCCGGCGGATTAACAGCGTGTTCACCCGCCTTCCGAATACGGCTGCAACATCATCTTGCGAAGACCGTGCAAGAACACAGCCACCACCTCTAGATTCATCGGATCAGGTGACCCGAATTGTACGGCTCGAACTTGAAGCCATTGCCTCTGCTCCGGCTCACACCGCTGCAAGTGACACCACCCCACTCACTGCTAACATGGTTCAAGCTATCGTCCGCCAAGAACTCGCCAGCATAGGTATTCCCTCGGTGTGCGCTTTGCCCAGCCCGCAGCGAGCTTCATGGCATCCACCCTCGTCCTATCGCGAGCAGCAGTTCACGGCCCGATCTCGCGACCCTGCGGCGTGGAGAACCGTCGACAATCGACCAATTTGTTTTCATTGCCACCGTATCGGTCATGTCGTCCGTTACTGCAATTACCGCTGGTCCTCGCCACCTCGGATTTCATCTCAACCTCACTACCGACAGGACAGCACCCGCTTCGCGTCTGCCGTGCAGCCTTCTCCGCAAAACAACTACAGAAGGTTCAACAGCCGATCTCCGTCACCGCATGGTCATCAGTCGCGTTCGCCTCCAGGACGTCGCCAGTCGTCTCGCTCACCGCAGACTCGCAGGCCGTCATCTCCATTCAACCCCGCTCCTGCCTACCCGGAAAACTAAACGGTGCAGCGCCCGGAGGTGACGCTGCATCTTCGACTCCCTCCACAAATCCTCTCTTGATACTTCCGACGAGACAAAATTTGTTAGACGTTGCCGTTGACGGTGTGCCTATTTCTGCCCTTATAGATACTGGAGCGCACATTTCCGTAATGAGCGCGAACCTTCGCCGACGCCTACATAAAGTGCTCACGCCTGCCGCTTCCCACAAACTTCGTGTCGCTGATGGGAGGACCCCTGATGTTCAAGGGATGTGCACGGCCCGTGTGTCCATTGCCGGTCATCCTACATTAGTTCAGTTTGCCGTCATTGAAATGTGTCCTCACGACCTAATACTTGGTTTGGACTTCCTGTCACGTCATTCTGCGCTCATTGATTGTGCCACTGGCGCTCTTCAGCTTGAACTGCCGCAGTTTGCCGATTTTCCAGCAGACTGTTCTCCCCGTTTACGCTCTCGTCACCACGTTCGCTTGCCTCCGCAAGCTGCTACATATGTCACTTTGTCGTGCTCACGTCATGTCCCCTACGGTGACTACCTCGTCACTCCTATAGTCGACGTACTGATGGCCCGAGACGTCGCCCTTGCTCACACTGTTGTCGCCGTCGCTAATAATACAGTGGTTATACCACTACTCAACGTGAGTCTCTTGACTCAAGTTATTCCGCAAGACATGTCTTTGGCCACCCTATCTCCACTTGACAGCTGCAACGTTACTGGTTTGGACACCGATACTACATCCCCCTGTCTTGGCCGCAATTACACTCTGCCTGCAGATGACATTAACAAGATGATTGCTCCCGACCTCACTGCAGTGCAAGCTGCCAGCCTCCGTAGTCTGCTAACATCATATAGAGACGTTTTCGACTTTGACCACCGCCCTCTCAGCCAAACAACTGCAGTGACTCACCGGATCAACACTGGTAATGCCAGTCCTATACGGCGGCGTCTATATCGCGTATCTCACAAGGAACGCCAAGTAATTCAAAATGAAGTGGATAAAATGATTACTAAAGACGTAATAGAACCCTCATCCAGCCCCTGGGCCTCCCCAGTCGTGCTCGTTGAGAAGAAAGATGGCAGCTGGCGCTTTTGCGTGGACTATCGCCATTTAAACAAAGTGACCCACAAAGATGTCTACCCTTTGCCTCGGATTGATGACGCCCTCGATTGCCTCCATGGTGCCCAATACTTTTCGTCTATCGACCTTCGATCCGGCTATTGGCAAATTTCCGTCGACCCCATGGATCGTGAAAAAACCGCTTTCGTTACGCCCGACGGCCTCTACCAGTTCAAAGTCATGCCGTTTGGACTGTGTAATGCGCCGGCAACTTTCGAGCGCATGATGGACTCCATTCTCCGAGGATATAAGTGGTCCATCTGCTTATGTTATTTAGACGATGTCATCGTCTTTTCACCCACCTTTGACAGCCATATAACACGTTTGTCAGCCGTTCTGGATGTTTTTCGAAGAGCTGCTCTCCAGCTCAATTCTGCAAAATGCCATTTCGGACGTCGCCAAATCACCATACTCGGCCACCTTGTCAGTGCCGATGGTGTTCAACCAGATCCCGAAAAGGTGCGAGCAGTACAACAATTTACTGAACCACGCTCAACCAAGGACGTCCGAAGTTTTGTAGGGCTATGTTCCTATTTTCGTCGATTTGTCCGCAACTTCGCCGACATCGCTCGTCCGCTTACTGATCTCTTAAAGAAGGACGTTCCCTTCACATGGGGTATAGAGCAAGCGGACGCCTTTTCGGCTCTTATCCATCTGCTGACTACGCCACCAATACTGGCCCATTTCGACCCAGCATCACCTACAGAGCTTCGGACCGATGCCAGTGGCCATGGAATTGGAGCGGTCCTTGGCCAACGACAGCACGGGAAGGACCACGTGATTGCTTACGCCAGTCGTCTTCTTTCACCTGCCGAACGGAAGTTCTCCATCACTGAGCGTGAATGTCTAGCTTTAGTGTGGGCCGTGGCGAAATTCAGGCCTTACCTGTATGGCCGAACTTTTTCCGTTGTTACGGACCATCACGCTCTTTGCTGGCTGTCATCGCTAAAGGACCCATCTGGACGTCTTGGTCGCTGGGCGCTTCGTCTGCAAGAATACTCATTCGTGGTCCACTACAAGTCGGGACGCCTCCACACAGACGCAGACTGTTTGTCACGTTATCCGGTTGAAACGCCCGACTTGACAGACCTTGATTCAGACCCCTGCGTTCTCTCCATCCACGCTTTGGGTGATATCTCCACCGAACAACGACGTGACCCGTCGTTACTCTCCATTATCGAGCGTCTGACCTCTGCTCCAACAGACCCTTCCGTTCGCCTGTTCGAACTGCACGACAACATTCTGTACCGTCGCAGCTTCAACGCTGATGGCCCGGAATTACTACTCGTGCTTCCCCATCACCTGCGTACCAGCGTTCTCGAACAACTACATGACGTACGTACAGCCGGTCACCTAGGCGTCTCTCGTACCTACGATCGTGTGCGACGTCGCTTTTTCTGGCCCGGACTGTATCGTTCTGTGGTTCGCAACGTCACTGCTTGCGACCGCTGCCAACGCCGCAAGCGCCCCTCTGTGCTACCGTCTGGCCTCCTACAGCCCATTGACATACCGACGGAACCATTCTTCCGTGTTGGCCTTGACCTGTTGGGCCCGTTTCCTACGTCCACCTCCGGAAATAAATGGGTTGCAGTCGCCACAGACTACGCCACACGCTTTGCCATCACTAAAGCACTACCGACAAGCTGTTCCACTGACGTCGCTGACTTTCTCCTGTATGAAGTCATTCTTCATCACGGCGCTCCGCGGCAGCTGCTTACTGATCGAGGAAGGTACTTTCTTTCACGTGTTGTGGATGACATTCTCCGCGCCTGCTCCACTGAGCACAAGCTTACCACCGCTTATCATCCACAGACAAATGGATTGACCGAGCGTCTGAACCGAACGCTGACGCAGATGCTGTCAATGTACGTTTCGCCAGATCACCGTGACTGGGACAAAGCACTCCCCTTTGTCACGTTCGCGTACAATTCTTCACAGCACGACACAGCTAGTTATTCGCCGTTTTATTTGCTATTTGGCCGACATCCAGCATTACCATTTGACACGCTCCTTCCTTCGGCTGCCCGCTTGTCTACTGAGTACGCCAGCGATGTCGTTTCTCGAGCCCATGCAGCCCGTCAGCTTGCCCGTGATCGGCTGCACTTGTCGCAAGCGCAGCAAAAAGACCGCTACGACAGTCGCCACCAAAGCGTGCACTTCTCGCCGGGGTCTCTGGTACTTCTCTGGACACCAAACCGCCAAGTCGGCTTATCAGAGAAGCTACTATCACACTACCATGGCCCCTACAAAGTGTTACGACAACTTAGTGACGTGAGCTACGAGATCGCACCCCTAAACAATGCCTTTTCGACCACCTCACTCCAGACAGACGTTGTACACGTTTCCAGACTGAAACCGTATCACCCTCCTCGTTCGTCGCCGCCGTACTAAGCGCCGTGACGGCGCTTCCGCCGCAGGGGAGTGATGTTACGGTGCATCATAGACAGGAGCAAGCGTGGCACTTAGCGAAGATGAAGAAGACGCCTGTGCGTTAGGCGCTTGCTCGAGAGGCAACTCGGACATCTTGTTCTGCTGCCGATTCTCGGTGGACGCTGTCCTGTAAGCCAAGACCTTGCCCCGTCACAATATATATATATATATATATATATATATATATATATATATATATATATAGTGGGAGTGATAATTCAATGGGCCAGTTAGTCTTCGCGAAGGTATGGGATATGGCACAACGGGAGCGTTGTCAACAAGGATAAATATATTTATTTCCCAACAGTTTCGGGAGGGGACCTCCCTTCATCAGGGGATGAGTTATATATATATATATATATATATATATATATATATATATATATATATATATATATATAATATTTATGAGTTTTCAGTACATTTGAAGGAAATTTTACGCTTTGCCAAGGACTTTTGGATATTTACGGGTTTATAACAATATTCTTCAGGCAATAAACTTTCCGCCCATCGGAATACAAGTTTAAACATAAACTTTGTAATAGTGGGATGCATGGTTTTCATTGGGGTTAGCAGGTTACCTTGCGTGCTTGGAGCAAGCTTGAGGCGTAAGAAGGAAATAAATACGTGCGGGTTCTAGCAGTATTTGTAGCAAACATGAGCTGGCTCAAAGCTTTCAACAAATAGTGTCACGTAAACACATTGCGCTAAGGCGTTCTCCTGTGCAACGCCGCGAAGACTTGAATCCACGCGGAAAGACCCATCAATATCTGGTTTTACGTAAAATCCTGCATCGACATTCTGTTCAGTGACGCTAAGGATCACTTCTTATCTCTTTACTAGTTCAACGAGGCGTGTGCCGCTTCAACCCGAACAAACAACGCAGCCAATAAATGGGGATGTACCACGGTGAGTGTAAAGAAAACATGAAGTGTGAGAGTGAGCAGGCTGTGGCTGGAGCGGAGCGCAGTAGTTTGACAGTGTAGTCGCCTCTTACGTCACTGGATCGACGAGCGGTGCCCTAACGCGGTTCAATTACGGCTCATGTAGGAATGGGTGGCCTATAAGACGTGATATGAAATCCACTTAGAAGTCTGCAGCCTGTCGAGACGAGCCGCACACGGCCGGGCATTGGCTGGGCCCGCAAGAAGCGCCTGCTGTCACTGGAGCATGGATCTCTCCCTCCCTCTTTTATCTCCGGCTATGCCTCGACACACGCTTGGTTATGTGCCGCACGTTTGGCGTCCATGGCGTCTCCCAGACAACCGACTCCGGCCGTCAGCCGTAAGCTGGCAGAGGCAGCTGGCCGATGCCACGCGCTGCCATTTGTTCCGCCCGGCATGCGCGCACTGGCGCATTCTCTTGTCACGCCGTCATTAGAATGTACCGTGGACCTTAGCCCGCTACACGACAAGGAGGACCTTGGACATCGAGATCACGGCGCTGTCGAGGCGAGTGTGAAAGGCGAGGGCAGCCACCGTTTGGCGACCGCTTTCGGTGAAGCGGCGTTTGGTCAGGTCGGAAGAGCACCACAACATCGAGAAATCGTGGCTGCTTACAGCAGCGATCCATGATAGTTCGCACAATAAAGAGCAGTTTTTACAATAAAAAGGCGAATGATACTCGAACTTTTGCACGCATCTGCGAAAGCCGAGCTGGTTCGTGCTTTCTTTTAAGGGACATTTGAATATGTCCTTTACAGGGACTTGTAAAACGAAGTGCATATTTGTGTTTTTTTTCTGCTATTAAACACCTTTTGTGCACATTTAAAATAAAATTCGCTACTAGTGTGAAAAATGGCAATTTACCACTGAAAACACTAATCTTTTGTGGAATTGCAGTAATGCAAGCAAGTGCCACGCGATTCAAATTCTCACCTCCATGCAATATACGACCACGGATACCGCTTTATCACTTTGTCTCGGATGGCGATATTCTGCCTGGTGAAAGCGCGTAAAGTTGGCAATGTTTCTTTGTCATGTTAGTTTATTTTGATCGATAACAATACACCTGCACTGTGTTTTAAAATGGCATCACGTATAAAAATAATTGATTCAGTGCTTGAAATTAAGTAGGAGGTAAATGCATTTGCAATAGTAAGAGAAGTTGGAATATGAAGACACATCACGAGTTTCCTCTACAAAGCAGAAGAAACGCCCATTCTGAAGAAAGATGAATAATGCAAACTACGTAAACAAAAAAAGAACAAAAAAGACAAGATAGAGTGTTTTTAGTTTTTAATAGTAATTATTTTTTATTATCTTCAAAAACGAGCTGTCACATTTTTCATAAACGGGTAGCGTAAGAACAAGACAGAGAATTTTTGTAAAAATTAAGAACTTAAGCTAATATTAGTGAGCAAAAAACGCTTTAATTTTGTACACAATGCTCAGAGGTTTTCAGATTATACACGGTTTTTGTAAAAGGCCACTACCGTAGCCTTCTGCAAAGGAGCCTCATGGAATATAATTTTAAAACTTAAACAAAAAAGAACACACACGTGCATCCACACACGCACACAGGCATGAACTCACACACGCCACACAGACTCGCGTTCACAACAAAAAAAAACAGGTCATAGTATACGAAGGCCGTTCTGTGTTAATAAGCACACTGCCGCAGTGGTACAGTAGCTAAGGTACTCAGCTGCTGACCCGCAGGTCACGGGATCAAATACCGGCTGTGGCGGCTGCACTATTGATGGAGGCAAAAATGCTGTAGGTCCGTGTGCCCTGACTTGTTTGCATCCAAACAAATCCAGGTGGTCATAATTTGCGGAGCCTTCCACTACGGCGTCTATCATAATCGTATGGTGTGGTTTGGACGTTAAACCAGACATATAAAACAAACCATTGTATAATAAAGCAGTTATGTACTACTCAAGTACATTTTGTTGGCACGGCAAACAATTAGGGCGCAAGTGGTTGCAAATTAACAGCAGATGGTATCGCAATCCGCATATCTTATTCTCCAAAAAAAGAAAAACAAAAACGAAGGGCAAAACTCTGTGTGCAAGTAACGCTGAAGAAAAAATCAAACCAAGCAACACAAGGTAATGAAAATGTTTTTATTACCACTTTCATATCACCATGAAAATTTGTACAAACTCCAGCCAGGTATTTAGATAGAAAAACAAGGTGCTCCTGAAATTAGCGTATCATTTGTCATTAAGCGAGCACATTTTTTTTATACGGCAGCACATGCCTCTTCTTACAAAATAAGACGTTACAGAACCCGCATCCCCAGTTTGGCGGTGTAAAATCATACTCCTGCTTTACAGCTTTGTGTAGCTAACAGGTTCTTTTTTTCCTTCATGTTAAGGAACATACCGATAATGTGGAGCATACATTCCTGCTGCAGCGAAAAAAAATTTCTTTTTCCTTTATTTGATTGTATTACACTTTTCTTGGTTGGATGTATCATACCACTAATTTCTTTCATCACCTAAATATTTTTGTGCAAATAAACGTTACGCAGTAAATTTTGTAACAAGTTGAAAGACTCGCCAAGAAAGGCACATGCTTTCATTCGATGTTGGCACTTCATACATTACGTAATAGAAAGATTATATAACACTGTATACTACGGTGTCATCGTTTGATAACACTTCACTACCATTATTGATGCAACATGTCCCTAAACAACTAAAGGGAAGTTCAGTCACCGTAGGATGTATGGAAGCACCCTCAGTGTAATTTTTTCGGTATGCAGTCAGTGTGCGCTGCACACAAGAATAAAGAAGGATAAAGCCTTTTTGAATTTCTGAGTAATGAGTTTAAAAATTCGTCAATAAATTTTTATCAGGTTTCAGAAAAAAATTACCAATAATGAGAAGCCACGTCTACTTCTTTTTGCTTATTGTTCAGTTGAATACGTGTCTAAAAGTTGCGTTTCGAATTTTCTGCTGGATTGAATATTCAGGACATTCTCACATCTTTGTTTGTGTCATTAAGAAGTACCTAACTAAGGCTGAGAGTCGGTGGATCCCAAGTGGATGAAAAACGTGGGGTCCAACTCCATACTGCGGTACTTGGAATTATAACGAATGCGTGCGTGTAGTTATATTATAAGACTACAATATTGCAGCTGCAAAGGTTCATGTATGAGAGACCCTGCGATATGTGACTGGAGCCATGCCCTGCACATTTGACAACGCAGAGCTCTTTGTTATAATGGTACCATATTTTTTTTTCACCATCGGTACAATACGTCGTAGCTGAATCAAGTTAGAAATAAGAGCAAGTCCGTGTGGGCCCTATAAATAAAGTCAGCGAATGCGGCAGGAAACTCTAGGACACACATTATAGGGAGTAAAATTGCACGCATAATTACAACAAGTTCGAAGACTCCATAAGAATAGATTATGCATAAGGGGTTCAAGAAGTGCACAATATTTCAAATGTTTAAAAACAAATAGTTCACGTTCACTTGCAGTCCATCTGTTCACTATACCACTAAAAAAAGTAATAATAACTATCCGAGTTTTACACCCAGAAACCACGGTATTATTACGAGAAACGCCGTTGTTGAGGCGTCTGGAAACTTTGACTATCTGGCTTCCTTTGAGATGCACTGATATCGCACAGTACACAGACCTCTAGCATTTCGACTTCATCAAAACGTAGTCGCGGCGACCCGTATTCGATATCGCGACCTTATAATCAGCAGACGAGAACGATAACCACTACACCAGCCTGCCGATTACGTAAATGGAAGTACTACCATCGAACATAATGGGCTGTGCAGTTTTGTTAAGCAACAGGGTAAAGATCTCAAGTTCTTACCTTTAACTAAAAAACCAACCATCCAGATCAGTCTTCAATCATCATATTGAACGACAACTTTCGCGTGAAAGCTAAGAGAAATCTACGGATTGATTTGCCCCGATATTTGTAAACACACCAAAAAAAGATAAAAGTGCAGTAGAAAAGACCAGCTACATTTGTACGTTTTTTTATGCACTTGCGCGCTGGCAATTCCACTCACCATATTTACGCTGGTATACAGGGAAAACATAAGCTGAGCCCGTTGTGAATAGAGCCTCAGAGATGTCGTAAGTAACAAAAATGTACGTTATAATTCGAATTATAACACTGTTTATGCGACTGTGGTTGGTTTAGTGTAGCAGGTCCTTTTAGTTAGACTTTCGAACTGCCTTTTATAAAACCTCACCAAAACTTTGGGGCGGGCTGCTGCTTATTGCTTTATTTAGGACAGTTTGTTGTACGTATTAACAGCAGTGAACAAAGAAAATGTTCATTTGTACCTTTATTCATACTTTTGCATGGCCGGACCACTTTCTTATAGTTAAGTGAGCAGGAAAAAAACGAGAAGCAGTGCGCTGCAATTCAAAATTGGAGGTAGCTTCTGGGAGCAACTAAAGTGAGTTAGTTCAGTGTTCTTATTTACACTTTTCTTTCCCTTACCGTGTCTTAGCATTTTCTTTTTCTGTTTAACCAGCTAAGGTATACTGCCAGCAAGCCCACGAGAGGGAGACAGGAACTTAGGTTAGCCGATGAGATTAAGAAAAGACGACCAGTGATCGTCCTGTTTCCATCTCTTGGTGTCTTCGTTTCGTGCGTGGCCCACTATAAATAAGTTCCAACTCACCCGACCTTTGTTTCTACTACAGAGATTAAGAAGTTTGCGGGCACTGTGTAGCAGCAGCCAGCCTAGTACCAGTCAGACTGATGAAACATAGAGCAGAGGTGTTTTCTCTGCTGTGGGTGTAGTCACTGATTGAGTGATACGTAGGCTTTAACGTCCCAAAACCACCATATGATTATAAGAGAGGTCGTAGTGGAGGGCTCCTGAAATATTGACTACCTGGGGTTTTTTAACGTGCACCCAAAACTGAGTCAGGCGTAGTCAATGATGACAACGATGATGATTTCGATGACTTGTTTTTTTCCTGGCGTACCCACTTGATTCTCGTTCTCAACTGTCTACATATTATCTGTCACGAAATATTTATATGCATTTAGATGCGGACCTTGTCCGCTGTTTGAATGTGATAACGACAAAGCTCTCTAGCATCACCATGAACTCAATAAATGAAGAATCGTTCAAGGAGCTTGATTCCTCGTTAGACATAACTGATGAAACGAACAGAAAATTAAGCCATGAGAAGTGTAGGGGATATTACCTTTTTTAAATGGAAAGCATTTTAGTCGTTCGATGTTGCATTTCTGTGTCCGCGGTGGTGCCTTTCACACCCCCACAAAGCACGATTGGGGGTCGCATCTCGTGCCGCATGCTCGCGTCTCGTGCCAGTATAGGAATACACCAGCAAAACTGTAGCTCCCCTCTCCCTTTCTCGCCTCGCAAGGCCAACGCAGGCAGCGTCTGATAGTAAAAAAAAAAAACAACGACTGCTCGTGCTGCAAAACCGTTCACTGGCCACTTCGTATATGTAGTAAGCAGTGGATCGTGCGTTCAAAATTCAGTTGAGGGCATCTTTGCATTGCTTACGCTTAACTTTGAAGGCAACGCTCCTCGTTCATTCAATAAATAAGAATATAAAGACAGAGTGAAAATTAAGCATTCCGAAACCATACCTTATTACGCCACATTGATGTGATACCCCCCCCCCCCTCTGCGATAACTTTACTCGGATTCCCCGCGTGGGAAGATGCAGGTGTATTTTTTCTAATTTGTAGGGTAATGACTTTGAACTGTATACAAAAAAATAAAGTGAACGAAAAATTACTCTTTTTCTCATTTAGATCTGGAACCTTATAATAGAATTATTGGAAGGTTGGCGCTAATATTTGTGTTTTTCGAAGGTTGTTGATTCAGGTTCCACCGACGGAAAAGATGAATTTTCTGTCCACGCTATTTCCTCTCCAGATATTTCATAATTATTGCACATTCCTTTTACTAATTGCCTGTTCATTACATGAGCTCTTTTCTACGTTTTCCTACAGTAGCAAGCATGTTATTCTCTTTTTACCGGTAGTGCGTGTGTATATGCACCTAGATCCTGCGGTAATTCCTTTAAATCATTCAGGCATGCTTCTCTGTTGCAAGATTATTCTCAAGGCAAAACTTCGCAATGTCACCGAGAGACGTGTATTGCGTTTAGCAGTTTGAAGAATGCTTACTACGCTGTGAAGTGTGTATCTTTATGCATAATCGTGACCGAAGTGGGCATTCCTTAGAAGGAAGGCCCACGTGTCTCTTCAGTCCGGCTGGTGCACAACCTGGCAGGATTCCCTTTGATGCCTTTGAGGCGTCGTTTTGTTCCGTAAAGATATGATGAAAGGAAAACGTGGTCATCTCACTACCAAGTGGGCTTTGCGTTTTACTTTAGTAACTAACTCTTCTTTGCTTTCGATATCTCTCTCTCTCTCTCTCTTTCTCTCTCTAGATTTTGTGTGTGCATGTACCAGCCAAATACAAATTCGTCTGTAAGCTTTGAAAGCATGCTTCACTGCATATTGGACCTGCTGAAGGCAAAGCTCTGCGTGCCGTCTTGAGCTGCGTTACTTGTCGGTAGCAGTTGCAATTTCTTTCTTTCTTTCTTTCTTTCTTTCTTTCTTTCTTTCTTTCTTTCTTTCTTTCTTTCTTTCTTTCTTTCTTTCTTTCTTTCTTTCTTTTGCACAATAATACATACGTATGCAAGTATCTTCGTACAGTACCTACGCATGCAAACATGACACAATAAGTTTCACTTTAACGACTGGTATGCCCAGTAGCACGACATAAATTACGTGAATATGGTACGATCCGAAGACCTTGGAAACGATAGGAAGTGCGTTACTTCGCGCGACACAATTTCAATCTTTGAGTACTGCGCTGTAGTGGTTGCTTGAATACATAAAGTGGTAGACTGCAGTAACAAGATACAAGTGTCACTAGGCTAAAACTTTTCAGTTTCCACAAACAGCCTGTATCCGCACACAACACAAATAATCAATAGAAACACTGCCCTGTGCGTATTGACATTAGGTATATAAATGAACTACAACAACAACAACAACGACAACAGAAAAACGAACGCGGCGCGAAGAAACAACGACGTGGAAGTGATGGAGACCCGGCGCAATCTGCCGTTGCCATCGAGACAACGGGACCGCTAGCGCTAGATGGGCGCGCGCAGCCTACGCCCATGCTGCGAAGGGAGAAAGTGGCGAGAGCTGTTCGCGGTGCAACGACTCGCTTAATCCCAGTCACTGAAGCAATCGTCGCAAGTTTCTTACCCACCCAGGGAGTGAGCCACGGCCATCTGGAGCGTGGGCGAAAGGCGGAACGCCGGAGAAGGAACAAGCTGACGCAAGAGAATAAATAACGCCTGAGCGAGAGAGAGAGCGGTTGTAGCCGAGCTACAGTATATACACACAACAGTGAACCCGAGACGACGGGACAATGCGATTTGTGCGTCCCGTCGGCCCCTGTCGCAGCAGCGTTTTCTCGTTGCATGCTGACCTACGAAGAAGAAATTGTTGTCGTGGTGCTAAACGGTTTGTATTTACGGTCAAGCTGAGTTTTGTGGCGCCTTTTTTAACAGAAGGGTTGATATATCTTTATATAGTTTATCAGGCCGCAGGCCTTAGACTGCTGGGGCGCAGTGTTGCTCCTAATTCAATCGCGGGACGAGGAGAATTTTTTCGTCAATGAAGAAACATTATCACCGAGAAATCTGTATGGAATCACGTGACTTGTGGTTTTAAGCTAAAACTGGTGGTCGTCACTTTATCCATTTCCCTTTTTCTTTCTTCCGTAGTTACTTTTATTTTTGAATGCAAGACATGTTAACACGTACAAAAGTACAGGCCCAGTAAGTGATATGTGTGCCAGAGACTCAAGCAATGCCAAATTTTTAATATATAATGTAGCAATTGTTGAATAATCAAACCAGTGTCATCGCTGCATTATATATATTATTTGGAGTGATGTGCGTAACTTAATTGTTTTTTCGCTGTCATGTTGCGCCTTCAATGCAGAAGTTGGCAGTCGCACATCAGCTAATTTATGCGTGCTGCTTCCTAACCGGGCCGGACAAACTCCGGCATTAAGTGAGGCACCTCTGCTAGAGCATGTGCTCTACTGCGTAGTAAGCGAATGGCAGAGCAGTGGTGGCATACAGTCCAAAATGCTATGCGTCCCATTCTTGTCTTCGCTTGGCTTCCTGCATTGCTGCGTCCTTGGCGTGCGCGTCCCGTTATCTATTTATCCGTTGTCACAGAAAGATGTGGCCATAAATTGTCTAACTCTTTCATACTCCCTTTCTTTCTTAGCCAGCGAACCCGTCTCCGTACTTGGTTTTGCCTTCGCTATCGCCGGCGCACTTTCTTTCGTTAGTCACTGTCTCGCTTTCTTGATCTTCGCCGGGCCACCGGTTTTTGTTCAATGGCAAGTCTGAACCACACCCGCCACATGCTTTATTACCCCCGTCGACGCTGCGCCAACTCCTATCGGATCTGGAGACCATCCGAGCCAGGGGAGTTTTGTTTGTCTTAATTTTCTTTGATGTCACATTTTTTCGCAATGTTTGACAGCGGTGGGGTAGTTTGTTTAATTCAAGAACGATAAGCAGACGTGCATCAATTAAATGTGGGCGGGGCTCGCCTCTTTTTCTCGATATGTTCGCGCTGACAGTGATAAAATGAAGGATAGTCCACGGCTCGGTGTCTACAATAGGAGCGTGGTGTTCAAACTCAATCGGCTTGCGTTGCTCTCTGCCAACCTTCTACTCCGCAACGAGCAATATAGCTGACATGAGAAAATAAAGCGACAAAAAAACATAGTTGAGAAAATTCTGCCCTTCACGGGGTGGCAAGGTTGCTACCCTCTGCGCGGGTAAGAATTGTGGGCTCCATTGAGTCATTCATCATTGTACAGCCATGAAGAGTTTAACTTGGCTCCATGGTCGTTTAAACATTTGGTGTTTCGAGATAGATGAAAGAAATTTTTATCTTCTTTCGGCGAAGTCTTTTTAAGGGAGGCCTAATATTATCATGATACCGTATTGTCTGATTATTTTTATAGCATCTTTGTTTTGACTTCGTTCGTACTTTTAGTTGATTCTTCTGAGCCTTTTTTTTTACACAATTCTCTCATCATCACATTCCATCACATGCTTAATGTGTTGAAACACACTGAGTTGCAAAACCTACACCTTAGCGCTAACAGATGACTTGATCATTGAACTTAATCTGTATTTCATCCTTGCGCAAAGACAGCTCACATTTCTTGAGTGTAGAGTGACAAAAAAAAGAGAGACTTAGATAAACCTGTAGTGTATAACTACAGATCACGTTATATGTCAATATACATGAAGCTGTATATTAACGACATCGCTTATGTGTGGGACGATGTAAATAAATAGAGGGTACCTTTGCAAAAAAAAACGACGACACAGTAAATCGTCCAAAGGCGAGACGAAACGCTCAATCGAAGAAATAACAATACTAACTGTAAACGCCCGCTGCATAGTAAATAAGATTTCATGCCTCAAACAATTACTGCTAGATCGAGAACCCCATATCGTAGCTATCACCGAAACGTGGCTGACGCCGAGTATTTTCAATAATGAAATCGCTCCTCCTGACTGCGCAGTAATCCGGAAAGATCGGCCCACGCGCGGTAGTGGCGTAGCCCTACATATAAGCAAGTCTATTCCTTTTGTCGCTCTTCCTGATGTTTTGGGCGCTGAAGCGGTATTCTGTAAAATTATTTGCAATGGCATTAACCTAGTTACCGGGTGTGTCTACAGAAGCCACTCTTCTGGGAATGATTCCATTATAGCTGTTCAAGAATTTCTTCAAAGTTATGCTCACAACTCTCGCCTAGTTGTCATGGGGGACTTCAACCTTCCTGATATAGACTGCAACACCACGCAGTACACGTCATAGTCATCAGAGACACTTATTGATTTAATTCTAAATTTCAGTCTACAGCAAATGGTTTTAGAATCAACAAGAATAACAGAGGAAACGAAAACAATTCTTGACCTTATTTTGATTACTGGCCAATTTCCGCCAAATGAAGCAGTCGTTAATGTCGTCCCAGGGATTTCTGATCACCATATATCAATCTGTAAAATGAAGCTAGGATTTAGTATAACATCGCGATCTATGAAATTTATGAAAGTTTCGGACAGTAACAACTGTCCGAAACTTTCATAAAGCTGATGATGCTAGCATTCTCGCCTACTTGGCTCACGAATTCGATAAGTTTTCAACCTTGGCTGTCATTCCAATGAATGATGTGAATCGCATTTGGTCGAGCTTTAAGACTATTGTCACATTTTGTATTACCAATTTTATCCCCCTAAAGGCTAAAAGTTTATCCCCCTAAAGGCTAAAAGGCAACGCACATATAATCCGTGGGTGACACGCGAAGTATTGCAGGCCAAGCGCAAAGTGGCTACGTTATGTCATCAAAAAAAAAGGGGGGGGGCGAAAATTCAGTGCGCGTGTCTAACCTGGCAAGTGCTATGGCATACTTCAAGAGAAAGGCAAAACTTGCTAAAGAACATTATTTCACCACCACGCTACCAGACTACATTAAGAGCAACCCTTATCGATTCTGGAAACACTCTCGGCCTGGCACAGGAACAACTTCATCTCTAACCGATAGCGTAAGAACAAGTCAGGCCAATAAGTTCAACAATTATTTTCAATAAGTTTTCACTGATGACAACCGTATCACTCCTACAATTATTCCGATTGTCGCAAAGCCAATTGAACCATTAGTTATAAGTGATGAGGGCATTTTTAACCTTCTTCTGAACTTAGACCCCAAAAAAGCACGCGGCCCTGATGATATCGCCAACAATGTTTTGGTACGATATGCAGAGTGGTGCAGTAAATACCTGGGCATGATATATCGCAAATCTGCTCAAAGTGCTAAACTTCCATCCGAATGGAGAGTAGCAAAGGTTATTCCAATACACAAAACTGGAAATGCAGCAGTTCCTTCTAATTTCAGACCAATATCGCTCACCAGTAAGTCATGCAAAATACTCAAACATGTAATCCTAAAGAATTTACCTGTCTTTCTAGAGAATAACAACCTCCTGTCTCCCCACCAGCACGGCTTTCGGAAAGGGTTATGAAGTGTAACCCAGCTTACTGAAGTTGTACACATCTTGCCCTTTGTATAAATAACCGTTCCCAAACACATATAATACTGCTTGATTTATCGAAAGCGTTCGATCGTGTCTGTCATACCGAACGGATTTCAAAACTGGAAAACATAATAGGGGGTGGAGAGATTACGAATTGGGTAAAATATTTCATTAGCGACCGCCAACAGCTTGTGGTTTACGAAGGCACATTATCGGGGACGGCTTCTGTAAAATCAGGTGTGCCCCAAGGCTCCGTCCTTGGGCCATTATTATTTCTTATCTATATAAGTGACATTACAGCCGACATATACTACAAAATTAAGCTCTTCGCTGACGACTGCGTTATTTACAGGAAAATTAGAGACAGCGATTACCACAAGGCACAAAATAATTCATTGTAAAAAAATTGCTCACTGGTGTGAAGAATGGCAAATGTCGATAAACTTAACAAAAACAGTCTGTATGGCGATGACCATAAAAAAGGCACCCTCTGAGTTTACTTACACAATAAACAACACACCTTTAGAAAAAGTCACGCTGGATAAATATCTCGGTGTCACATTAACTTCGGATCTGAAATGGGAAGCACACATAAATAACGTCACAGCAGCCGCTTTGCGCAAGCTGTTTTTCTTAAGAAGGCGTCTCCCACTTGCACCGACCCAAACTAGGCTCTTAACCTACACAAAATTCGTTTGTCCAATTTCAGAGTACGCCAACACTGTTTGGTTCTCTCAATATGCCACTCATATCGCAAGGTTAGAACGAGTGCAAAGGAAGACCGTAAGATTTATCTACGACAAGTATAAACGCACCGACTCGCCCACTAACCTTTTAGAATCTTGCGGTCTTCCTACGCTAGCGACAAGAGCAAAACTGGCACGATTAAAATTTCTACACAACCTGCTTCATAACCGCAGCCGCATCAATGAGCCCATGTCTTTTCTGATGAGCTGTATTATCGTTTTTTCTAGCGGTTATTTTTGTGGAATAAATGTTCGCGTTCGATTGCGCGTAAACAAATTTGTTTGCTGGTTGCAGTGACTGGTTTTAGGTTATCAAAGTACGTATTTTTCTGGTGTATTGTTTCCAGTGCTCTTGTGTTTGCGTGCAACTAGTGTTGTATTGTCTTTTTACTGGCGGTTATTTTTTGTGGAATAAATGTTCGCGTTCAATTGCGCGTAAACGAATTTGTTTTGCTGGGTGCAGTAACTGGTTCAAAGTTACCTAAGTGTGTATTTTTCTGGTGTATTGTTCCTAATGCTCTTGTGTTTGTGTACAACTAGTGTTGTATTGTCTACTAGATAAGAGCTGTCTTCTATGCCGTCTTTAAGTATGTACCGATTGCTCAGTGTTTGTATACAATTAACGCCATTTTTACAGAATGTACTTATTGAATTTTGCCTCGGGATTCTTACAGGCATTTCTGCCTCCAGGCACTCTTAGACGTTCTGAAAAATATGCCGCTGTATAAACGTGAAACTGAAAACTGTATTGTGTATCCAAGAACTGAAGCCCTTGTGCTTTGGTCTCGTAAGAGACAGGCAGTATCGAAAATAAATGAATGAATAAATAAATTTATGTAGGATGAGTGAATGGGAGCGCACAGGTAATATAAGGAAACCCCTTGGGAAGGTCTTTCCTCATATTACTTGAACACGTAGTGTGCACATTCTAGTCGGCATTACGAGATGGCCGCCTGCAATGCGCTATGGGGGTCTTAACCATGGTGTGGTTACTTTCCTCAATTTGGATGCCAGGGTGGTCCTCATAACCGAATAATCGGCACCAGTGTCGACAAGAGCAGTTACGACGCGATTATCCACGTGTATGAAGATGTCGACAGAAACAGTCTTCAGAAATGACTGAGAGATCAGAGTAGTCATCGTCGGGTTGTTGCGTCGAGGGAGGCTCTTTGACAGTTTGTTGGGACGCGGCTTAAAGCACAGGAGCTCTGGTTTCTAGTTTTCACTGTGGGGACTCGGTGACCGGCCTCTGATGGAAGCATAAAATGACGTGGCAAAGCCAAGTGATGTGGAACGGCAAGGGGATGGTGATCGTGATTGGTGGAGTTGACCAGGGCGAGGAGCTTTCCCGCTTCGATTTCACGGAGTCGTTCACCTTAGAGCGGGTACTCAGCCTCAAGGTGGAAGCCGTGGAGAGCAAGCTCGCGGTACTGACCATTGCGGTAGACATGACCTGCGTCTCCACAGTGGTAGCAGAGTGGACGGTTATGCGGACATCGCAGGGTTGGCACACGTGAAGAGTCAAAGCATATCCTCGACAAACATAGAAACTTTCTTGTTAGGTCGTTGGTTTCCAGACGATATGGCATGCTCCTCTTTCTCCTTCCTATTGGCGCTGCGGTACGCATCGCGAAACCGTCGGCTAAACTACTGCCACGTCGAGAAGGAACCCTCGTGATTCTCGTGCCACATTTTGGCAGAGTCCTCCAACGGGAAGTAAACTCTCCGCAGCTTGCGAGCTTTGTCCCTTTCGTTGATGCTGATAACTCCACCGAAGCGGTCAAGACAGTCATCAACATCCCCAAAAATTTCTCCATGAAATGAGCGTGGTGTTTTTTGTGCACAAAAAAAAAATGCGGGAGAAAAGAATAGGTGTCGTTGACTAGACTCGCCTCGTTGGTTGTTGAGATTGCCATCTAGTCTTCTGATAAGAACCGAATTCGGGGGATTGTACTCGCAGGCAACGGCTGTTTTTTGCTGTCGGAGCTGCAGTTCTCTCCAAGTAGCTCGGTGTGATGGCTGAAACTCGGCAGCCCAGGTGCATGTACTCCGAACCTTCACCAGCGCCGTGAGTGAAATAATGTAGGCAGCCAGGAGTTGTCTTTCCAGAAAGCAACATTCTCTTCTTCCTCCACATATCTAAGAAAGTCCACTCCACAGCGGATATATATATATATATATATATATATATATATATATATATATATTTATATATAGCTGTGTGTGTGTGTGTGTGAGAGAGAGAGAGAGAGAGAGCGAGTGAGAGAGAGGAAATCGGGAGTTCTCGTCGTGTACAAAATAGATAATCGCCCAAAAGCTTGCAAATGAAGACTTTTGCACCCTTGTACTCACACTTCGTTATAAATAAGAAAAAAATAAAGCCAACCTATTTGAAGGATTCGTTCGCTGTTTTTTCGTGCAATCGTCTTCTCAGAAGTTCTACGGTGTATACTTTAAAGAGCATATACGCGTTAAATATACTTCTGACATTTAATTAAATATTTCGATGGTCGGTTGACTGTTCCCCTGTATATATAACGGGCCACGACAAGTACGCTTCATGTACGCAAATGCCGTCGTTACGTTTCTTTTTTTTTTCGAGCCTACTTGCGAAATAGCCTACTCAGCACCTCTTAAATAATGCAGATAAGATCATGCACTGCCTCATACGACAAGGCTGCTGCGGCGAACGAGAGCCTCGTGTCACCACTGTCAAGAACAACGTGAATACTTCTTCGTGGGCACACTTGGGTAGGACGCATTCCTTTATTCGAGCAAACTATAGCAGCCAAGTAATATCTTTTGTCGTGCTATATTTGTTCCTTTTGTCGGAAAAAAGAACAATTGCAGGCTAACTACATTTTTTTCTTTTTTTGAACGCAAGCAGCAAAACTTGACATCCGCGCACCCTTCACCATGCGTATTTCCAAAGCTAAGTGTGCCTTCGACAAAAGTATGCCGCGGGTTTCAAAACGTATTTAGACCTCTATGTAAGTTTTATGAGTTTTTGGCACGGACAAAGTAAGCACTGAGGTGCACTGAATGGAGATTCAGACAACAGCTTTGAGCAAAGGTGTAAAAGGAACAAGGCGAAGGGGAAGTTTAGAACCCAAGGAAGTAAAAAAGGGTTTCTAGTAAATAAATAAATAAAAGGAAAGAAAGAAAGAAAAAAGAAATAAAGAGAGAGAGAGAAAAAGGAACGAAGAAAGAAATGATGGCGTTGTCCGGAATTTTTCCCGCAGCTTGCGTATGAGTCTGGATCAGTCAAATTTTAGTATTTTTTAGTAGGCCCCCTGTTGCCTAGTTTACCACCCTAGTTGTTCGTTGCAAATTCAATCTTTATTATATAAGAAGCAGGAAATGTTTATTGGAAGGCAGAACACTATCCGCGCGTATAAGAATACTGACATGCTATTCTGCGTAGGCAGAAAAAAATGGGATTAAAAACTGGAGAAGACGGTTGAGATAGAAAAAACGCCAGGCCTGCGCGGAAGCCGCAGCACAGTCACAGCGAAAACTAGAAGAGTGGCCTCTCAGAGCCTTTTCGAAACACTCATTGGGTAAATTTTGCAAGTACATTTGCGTGATTCCCCCCACTGTACCATTATTAATAAATTTATTTAGGTAGTAGGCCGGCATTTGCTATGCTATTTTTCGTCATTTTTCTGAAAAGCGTGGTATCTGCTAAACACTTGCAAGAAATTTCGTGCCAATTGTCGATGAAGTGGCTGATGGCAATGAGCAATTATGGCTGAAGTGGTTATGCACCATAGTTAATAGGGGAACAAGAACAAGGTTTGTAGTGGGTTAGAGACTTGGACGGCCCACTCGTTACGCTATTCGCATTGTGCGATGAGTGGTTGTTCTTTCGCTGTTTTAAAATGCTCTATAAGTCGTAATAATGTGATTGCTTGCCCGACATGAAGCCTGCCTAAGAAAATTTGGCAACTATAGTCGTAAGCACCAGTGTAGCTTAGTGGTAGAATACTGGGCTGGCACCCACCTGACCCGGGTTCAAGCCCTACAGTGTCATTGGTGCAAGGTTAAGCCTACCTAAGGCAAGTTTGACAAGTTACAAGCGCCAACACAGCTAAGTGGTAGAATACTGGGCTGGCACTAGGGTTCGAGCCACACTGTGTCATTGGTGCTAGCAATTTCGCGCGATGTGGTTACGGACACCAGCGGTGGCGGACAACTGCGCGTGACCCGAGTTGCGATCTCACAATAGCTTTTCCTGTAAAATACTTGACATGCCTGAAAGCCTATTGTCGGGCACCTAATAAATTATAAGGCAGCTAATAAATACTTCTATGTGAGAAGAGATGCCTCCGTTATCCATGATGAAAATGTTCCTCAGATATTCTCGACGAGAGTGAGTTCATTATAACTTGAAGGGCTTTAGATTTGTTCTTTTGACAGGTTTGTGATATTGGTTCGAAAATATTTCCACTTTGTGTCCTCTGAATCTTGCTGCTGCTCTTTAGAAGAATGCACAGTCAGCTCCTGCGTCAAGAAAATTGATATTCGAGCGCTCGCATAATCCACGTATATGCTACGCAACTCCCGAAGTGTGATACGTTTCTCAAAAAAAAAAGATCATACAAAAACTCAAACAATTCTATAGAAAAAAGGTAACGGCGTTCTGATGAAACGTATTCCACGCTTCAGCAGAAACATTTAAAGAAAAAGGTAAAAGTGACGATATCGTTGGAAAGTTGTTCAAAAGATAGTGAATGTTCTGAAACCAACAAAGGTTATGTCATGAATAAATCGAAAAGATATGTTTGCGTGACCTCACTACACATAGGTCACTTAAAATCGCAGAAATATATATTTTTTACATTTTTAAAGTGCCGAACAACATGTTTTACTACTAAAACTGGCATATCAGTTGGTTTTGCTGAATATACGCTGGGAAGAGAAATGTTGCACTACTTTTTGACACTCTCGAACTCGACGGGATAATATGTTTGATTATTAGATTATCGGACTTTAAAAAACCTTGGCGCCAGACCAACCGTTTTGCGAAGTCTTGTGTCATCACCAAGTGGGAACTAGCTCCGAGGCTTCACGTCAAGTGCGTTAAGTGAGTGATGGTGCGGCACTTGAGCTATTGGCAGCAAACAATCGAACTCGCCGGCCTAATCGACATCGATTCTTGACGGGCTGGTGTTTTATCCATGAAGGCGCGCCTTTGCGCGAAAACGTGGCAGTGTTAACGACACTGTTGTCGATTTTTTTTTTGGGGGGGGGGGCAGCCCGTTCTCTGACGGAAAAAGCGGCAGCGCATCGTCGCTAGGCTTGCCGAGAGGCAGGCAATGCACAGTCGCCAGTCCACCGTATCGTAATTGCAACCTTCGTATCTCGGAAAGCCATTAGCGTCCGTGAAACAGGTCGGTCTAGTTCCACAGGCAAGCTCTCTCTCCCTCTCTCTTTCTCTCATGTATGGACCGCGCACAGACCAATGTCGATGCTGTTTGCGCAGCCGACTAAGCAGCTGCGGTGAGAGATGCCCGACAAGAAGGCGGAGGGTGGGGCACACGAACTCTCTTTTTTCCCTTTCATATACCCTGTCAGCGGCTTATAAATTAATTAGCTTCCGAATGCTAATCGAGGCAACCGCACTCATCGCTTACAGCGATCGCACGATAACATCGTAACGCACTTGCCCCTTGCGAGCCTACATCTGATATGTTTGCGCGAGACGGCCAGAATTGTGTTCAATGGAATTTAAATGGACTCATTTTTTGGGCTGGAAGTCAGATTCTGTTGGTTTTCTCGAGACAGCACGAGATTTTACATTTAAGTAAAGTTCGCGTTTTAGTTCACATTCAGTAATAATAAGGTTTTCAAATCAAACAAAAAGTATTGTAGGCATGCCAAAAAAGTTAGGCATCTGGGATTCGTTTCGTTTGTCCACACATAATGGGCAGTTGAATAGTTACTCAGCAGAAGGAAATAAAGTAGAGTGAGCAGTGCATACTGAATAGTTATTAGGCAAAACGCATTTTTAAAGCCTATCTTGTTCGAATCAGCCATTTAATCTTCGTAAAATGTAGCAAGAATACTTAAAAATATTTTTGAACTTTCAAAATTGCTGAAAGGGGAATATATGATGGCTTCAACACTTATCAGAGAAAGCTACGCTCAGCTGCTGAAGGTTTTGCTCAGGATAGTTTCCGAAAATGCAGTGTAGGAAAAAATAACACTGAAAAAATGTTTTTGGTTAGAGCAATTGGAGCATAACAGCGTAGTGAACTCGGTATCACGACTTTTGCTCAAAAGCGTAGCCACTCACCTGAAAGCGGCGCTCTCTCCTCCTTCATTTCAATTAGTCCTTCTTTCGCTATGTAATGTTAGCTGTACCGTAAACTTCCCTAGAACACCGTATGCTTTGAAGTAGTCAGCTTCATGCAGATATAGAGCAGAATATAAATAAACAGAAATTCACTGCATGATACTTGTGAGATGTTTAAATCGTAAAGAGAGACGTTCGAAAGCACTCGGAGGCTGTCTAAAAGCATGACAGGTTCTGGCCCGTCTTCTTACAAGCAGTGCGTATGCAGGCTTTCATCTTGAAACCGATGACGATGAATAAGGGTGCAGTGTTTCTCAATTCAACGAAATCGTTCTATGGTGCTTGGTAACCTCGGTGTTTTCAAATCAGAGCTGTTGAAGCGTGTCGTTGTGCCGGGTAGTGCGAGCAGAAGTCACCATTATCTTGAACCCACACGTGCCGTTTATGATGGTGAAACTTTTCCCTCCTTTTCTGCTTCTCTCCCACAATACGTGCGTTATTTTGTGCGACATAGATGCATTAACTGAAAAATAGAACAGTCGTGAATGTTAAGGTATGATAGGGTAAGATAAGTTCGGGTGTGGAGGAGGAAAAAAGATGAAGCGTGGTATAACCTTGTTTAGTATAGTATAGAAAGGGGTAGCCAAGTATAGCATAGTATTGTGGGTGGGAAAGGAATTAAGTGGTGAGGGGCAGTCACGTGCGGATGAGCAAGAGAATGGTTGGAGAATGGCATAGTCAGGTATAGGAAACCAAAGCAACGCATGGTGGCGCTGCAACTCCGGAGAGGCAGCGCCATCTTCGGTTAGAAAAGTAGAAATCGGGGATGTAGATGACACGTTTTCCCTTGGCTCCAATGCGCTGCCGCTGGCTTACGTGCTCTTGCAGAGAGCGCGCGCTGCGTTTGAGTCACCTCACAATGTACTGCCTGCAGTGCGGCTTCACAAAGGTCTCTGAGCTGGACAAGCACTTCCGAGAAGCGAATCGAAAAAAAAAAACCTCGGCGACCCAGCACGCGCGTGAGGCAACGTCGAGGCAAGCCCTTGACGTCCCCTCGTGGGAGGCTTAGGCCCGACCACCTAAACCTGCTGGTTTCTTACAATAAAGTTTATTCCTCCTCCTCCTCATTGTTAGTCAAGTTTATGATGTGGTGCAGACGACGGAAGACGAAGACGCCCGAGTCACTGCGAAATGCATTTCTCGGGACCTCCGTGGTAATACCTTGTACGACGTATGCGTCGAGGTAAGTCTCATTCTGCCGACATGAAGCCGCGTACTTTATAGATGTGCTGTGTTGACGTTTATGCAAAGTATATAATTGCTGTTTTGATGCAGTATCTTGCAGTAGCAGCCGTGTACAGCCATGTGCAAACGTTTGCAGCGTGCTGAAAAAATAAATAAATTTAGAGCTATAGGGTCATGGCATTAAAATGTCGGAGAGGTTTCAGAGTCGTGTCCTCTGTGCAGCGCACGACCCACTGACGTCGCCGCGAAGGAGAAAGCTAAGTTTAACCACAGCGAGTCAAGTTGAAGTGTTCGCCTTTTTTTTCGGCTTTCGTGTCAGGCTTGCTTTATCTTTCGCGAATGCGGCTGTGTTCGCCGGCGGTGTCAAGATGGAAAACTGATACAGCTTTACACGTGGAGAGCGTCCCTTCGTGTTTTGTGCATTGTTGTGGTAGCCCACGAAACAATACTTCGGACCTCGGCGACGCTTCCGTGGCGCCGCTTCTTACATCGCGGAGAGGCAACTTTGCACAGCGAGCTTCTCATTTTAGCGCGCCAAGCTGACGGCACGGCGCCCAAGTTCACCGCACCGTCTGCAGAACACGTTGCGCGCCTGTCGTACGCACTCCTGTTTCGGCGAAACACGCTCACTCGCCTGCGACCTCTCCCGCGTCTCTTCTCAAGTGTTCCGGAGCTCGCCGCCAGGGCCAGGCGAGGCATTGTCGTCGCTCTGCAAACTTGAGCTTTGGTTCTTTATAGGGTAGTTTAGCAAATATTGCAACGGTGGATGATTTTCTGCGACTGCAAGGCGGCACTGCAGTCACTTCTGTCAAATCTACGCCGTGGTCCACACGAGCAGTTGGTATTTGAAACAGCAGAAATGCTACACCATATAACAGAGAAATGGCACCATGTTATATTTCAGTGGTTGCCAAGCCACTGTGGAATTATCGGTAACGAACGAGCTGATCAAGCTGCCCGTTCAGCCCATACAGAAGACAACAACCAGTCAATACCTCTCTCAAGGACGGACGCTGCTAGGAGGCTCCGCATGCTCGCTCGCCAACGCTCCATGGCTCTTTGGAATGAGCCTCTCTTTACGCATGCAATATTACGATCCCTTAATCCAAAGTTAAGCATACAGCTTCTAACGAAAATTCGACGAGGCGACGCTACTGCTCTGTGCAGACTATGGTTGGGAGTCGCGTTTACCAGTGCGTACGCGTTCCGCGTAGGTATGGCCGACACCGCCGACTGTGCACACTGTGGAGATGAAGAAACCATTTGACATATCCTGTGTGACTGCCCGAAATACAACCTGGAAAGACAACAGCTTTCTAATATACTAAACAGGTTAGATGACCAGCAGCTGTCAGAAGAAAGTATACTGCGCCATCGTCATGACTCATCGTCACAGAAGAAAGCCGTGCAAGCACTACTGGGCTTCTTGCGAACTACTGGCCTGTCGGAACGCCTCTGAGTGGACTGATTTTGTGTGTGCGTGTGTGTCGGTGTTTTTCTCTTATTTTTAACTCTCCCTTTCTCTTTCAACCCCCTATTCCCCAACCCCAGTGTACAGTAGCATACCGGATACTAGCATCTGGTTAAACTCCCTGCCTTCCTATTTTTCTCGTTTCTCTCTTGAGAAAGGGAAATCAGGGTAACGTGGACGGAAAGGAGCAAGGAACGCCACCAGTTTCGCCTATTCAACGGTCTTCAACCACTATAGTGTGCAGCTGCCCCATTTTTTTCTTGTTTTCGGACGACTTGAAGCATGGAAGCTTGTTCAAGTGCTGTTGATTTCTAAAAGGGCTCCTGATTTACTCCGCGAACTTTTTTTTCGTCTTCAACACCTATTATGCAGCTTCTGTCTCCTTCTCGACACATGTTCCTTCACAAGGCACTAGACGGGAAGCCCACCGAAATCGCCTCTTTTCGGCCACACACTATTATTTCCACTTGCACTGTTGAAAACACACACAGCAAAGTGAAATGAGTTGATCGCTCACAACAGCCACGCAAGACAGCATGGGAGACAGGTCGCAACTGATATCCCCCGTATATGAACCTATCGAAAGCTTATTTCCTTAAGACGATAAGGGAACAAACTGCAGGTGTCACAAATCGTGCGAAAAGACAGGAAACGTTAAAAGAAAGTGACGTGCTTGTTCTGATGTTCTCGAAGTGTGTCTAGGGGTTCATAATTTAAACAAGGTCCCCAGAAATCATTCGTGAAAGTTACCTAATTCTATTTTGAACCAGTTAACACTGTGCAAAACATTTACCTTCTGTATTGCTATTCATGTGAGAATTATTCTGGTCATGCGCAAGTATCGTGTGAAGGACAAGTTTCATGGCAATCACGACCACGACAAAACTTCTGCTGCCGTGTTCTCAGATTTAGAAACCAAAATTCGCTACAAAATGTGTAATATCTACACCTCTTTTGTCATTAAACTTTTTTCTCCATCTTTCTAACGATACAAGATAAAGACGATAGTCTTTCTTAGGGACCTTCGACGCGAAAATTTTGGTCTGTTTGTCTGTCAGCACATTTGTCTGTTTGTCCACTCTTACCGGTATTGGGCATTTGAAACGGCTGACCTCATCCGCAGCGCCTACCATTGTTGCTCAGGGTTGAGCGTTCATGCTTGTGTGATTCTCAATTAAAAAGCAATTATTGCGCATGTCTGGGGCACCATAACAACGCGTATATATTCTGCATGTGCGTCTTTTACTAGAAAAGACATACATAAGTAATTTTAAGGACCATAGCGCTTATTAAGCTGCGCTGACCATGCAACGCTTGCACGGAAAGACGAGTGTTTCCAACGCTTTGCTAAGAGGAGGCGGTGGCGGCACCTACCCGTCGCCTTGCATTCTACACCTTATCACCTCTGAGATGGGCGCGCACACCCGTCTCAGAGTCAGACGCTTTGTTTTCTAAAAAACTGCCAGATGGCGATCATGTCTCACGTGTGACGTGACTTGATGCGCTCGTTCGACTCCGCTGTACGCTCGAGGCACTCTAACACAGCACCTCCAGAATACCATTCAGCGATTGTCTTGCGCTGAACATCAAATAAATGTCTTGTTCACTCTTTCCCCACGCAAGACTATCGTCTTTCGACGACATTTGCAGATTAAATGCAGATACGGGGCCCATTTTTTTCTTGGATATACTAATACACTTTGCTTACTACGCTTTACTTTATAACTATGCTGCTGAAGTTTTTTGTAAGATGAATCACGCTGGCTGCGTGATGGCTCCAATAAGGGCACGCAGAATCTCAGTGCATCATTGTATGTACTTCCTGCGGTTTGATGGAAGCCACTTGTAGTATAATATTAAGCGGTACCTACTATTGTACCGAACAGATAGCGCTGAAGTAGCATTCACTAGACTTATCATATGTCACAATAAAAGACATTTCACCGAAGTGGGCGTGAAAATCTAGCTTTATGGATGAGAAAGGAGGGGACGGGTGATGTGCCGGGGATGTACACGGGCTGTATTCGCGTGAACGAGTTAGTAGAGAAATGGGGGGGAGGGGGGGGAGTGCGCACTGCGGCATATGCCAGCTGGCAGTCGAAAAAAATCTCGTAAGTGTATTTTTGTATAGTCTACCACACAGACCATGTTCAAAGATCTCCCAACGCTTATTTAGCGCAATTTTCGAGAGAACTCCATGAGGTGATCAGCTCAAGTACTACAATAATGATTTAGATATTTAGAACACATGAAGGAAGTAAGAACCTTTTCCTTCCTGTAAGCGTGACCTGTAGTACAAGGAATGTTTGTAACTAAAAGGACCGACAAGACGAAAATCTGGAAGAAAGCAGAAATACCGAGTCTTCTTTCCCTACTTTTTTTTACAAATTTCACTGGCTATTTGTAGTACTCCTTTATGCCACCCTATGTTTAAAAAACTGAAATAAACCAGGACTAGACGACGAATTTGAGTTCACGAACAACGAGAAGAGCTGGAAATTCGTCTGTACGACAGCGCACGTACGGCACCGAGAAGAAATAGATTAAATTTGGTTTTCGGCACATGGCCGCGGCTGTTTTCCTAATAGCATCTGCGGTAAAAATCATTCCCCACGGGCCATCCACATGCTGTCGCAATGAAGCCAGAGTCACCGCATGCGGCGGCGAGGCCCGCTGCGCCGATAATAAAACTTGGGGCCTTGGCGATCCGAAGAGAAAACCCTGGTGAATAATTTACAAGCAGCCCAAATGAGCTTCGAAAGAGAAGCGAGCTTTCTCGTCGCCGGTGGGTCTGCTTTTTGGACGTCCCAAGAGCACAAAGTAAATAAAGCTTTGGTCCCATTCGTCTCCATGGAAACGTCGTTTTTCTTGCGCTCTGAGCACGCGCTCCTTTGAGGGCCACGGAGGCAGTCGTTCGACTTTTTCATCCCTTTTCTTTTGAAAGACCTACGGAGGCTTCACTTTCCTGAATTCGAAACGGAGTACGTCCAATCAGATGTTGGTTTTTCGGGGTCCCTTTTTTTGTTTTTGCCTGCTCACTGTACTTTTCCAGGAAACTGTTTGCGTGGGAAGGTTCGTTCATTTTCGCAGGCGGAGAGTATCGCGAGCATGTATGCATTAATCACCGATTTCGTTTTTATTACGTTAAGCGAATGGAAACATCTTTAAGTGAGCAGCGTTTCCCCGGAAAGCCAATTCAAAAGACCTGTCAGGCAGTGTCAGAACCAGAGGTAAAATGTAGTTCTTAGGACTCAGCCGACTCGCGAAAATCAGAGACATAAAAATGATAAATAAGCTCTGTGACGTGTGTCTTTGGTGCATCTTCACGTCTCACGGTTGAACAATACGTTCGAATAATTGGACGGGCGTGGAGGTAATAACGAGCGCGTTCCTAAAACATGGTGGCTTTTTTGGATGATACTAGGTGCTCTCTCCGCGAGTTGCTTTTTTCCATCAGTCGATGGCTTCATTTATTACTGATTAATTATATGCAGTGTTCGTTCTCGCAACCCGTCTACTTATAAACATATGTGGCGCTGTGGAAACAAAAGAAATGAAATGTTACCAACTCTCCATGCTTCAACCTTTGCGCGATGCCCGCGTATAATGCATAGTGAGATTGTAAGGCTCATTTGTTAAGGGCGCGCCTAAATATTATACTTGATGAACCTTGGTAGTGAGTAAATTTTAGAAACGCTCCGGGCACGTAAGTAAAAACGCTCTGCATCATACCATATTTATCTGTGGACTATCGTTTTTTGACGTGTGTTGTCAAAATAATATTTGATGATAATTGATAGGTTTAACGTCCCACAATCACCATATGATTATCACAGACGCCGCAGTGGAGGGCTTCGGACATTTCGACCACCTGGGGTTCCTGAACGGGCGCCCAAATGTGAGCACACGGGCGTACAGCATTTTCGCCTCCATTAGAATTATTTGGATTCATGCGATGTTTTTTTTATTGCGAAGCATTTTTTAGCGTACATTGGCGTCTTTGACCGTATCTATCTATCTATCTATCTATCTATCTATCTATCTATCTATCTATCAATTGTTATGCCTGCCAGTCCGCAGCGAACGTCCATGCCTCGGAAAAAAGGAAATCTGTGTCAAGGCCAGCCCGCGAGCCCGCCTGACGCGAACAACTCAACGGCGTCAACACGCGACGGCGCCTTTCTGGCGCGCACGTGCAGTGAGTCATCTCAGCCAGCGAGCCCGTCGAGTAAACAACCGGCGCCTTCCTGTCTGGGGGATCTGACGCAATGCCTGGCGACGTTACTCGTCCTTGGGTGCAGCCACCTGCAGCGCAGCCTCTCCAGATTCGATGAGAAAAAATGACGCGGCCCAGCGGCGACCCCATTGGAGGAGTCTGACCTCATGAGCAGCGGCGCTTCTGGTTGGACATTTTGTTATTCGAAAAATCCACCCGGTGCATATAAAAGAAGCCCTGCGGCGTGTCGCGAGCAGCAGTCCTATGTGAGAGCAGACCCATTTGAGAGTAGTGTTAGAGAGAAGAGCTCGGCTCTTCGCGTCTCTGTCGGCCCCAGTGCCGAATTTGTAACGCCTCTGTATATATGCTGTACATAAACCTTGTTTACCTCACTGTCGTCTGGTCCGCTCGTCTATCAGCTCTGCGCAGAAGCAGTCGCGAGCTGAGAAACCTACGCTACCAAACGACTGGTGACCTTCCCTGCGGAGTTCGAAGAAGTGGCGCCTTCGGGACCGTGTTCGCGTCGCCGTTTTTCGAAACAGTGGTTGCAGCGGTGAGATTTCGAGGCGCCCTTCGTAACGTCGTCGGAGGCGCGCTTCGTAACACTATCTATCTATCTATCTATCTATCTATCTATCTATCTATCTATCTATCTATCTATCTATATATCTATCTATCTATCTATCTATCTATCTGACTTCTAGCTCTCTTGGTCGTTTCGATAATGCAATTCATACCAAACTTGGTATGACATAACATGACTGTATGAATGACATATTTGGCTACTCATTACATGAAAATCATGACAGGTTTATCATGACTGTCATAATTTACATTTCATGTTCCGCCAGTCCTTGTGGTGGTTTCTTTCACATGGCATGTTGCAAAACTGGTATGGTGTATCATGATTGCATGGCGAACACAAGTGACAGACCCTAACATGAAAATCATGACATGCGTATCATGTAACATGACTACATGCCACCCTGATGATGCGCTCGCGGCCGTTTCGCAAGCTTCACATATGCCAAAATTGGTGTATATGATCATCACAATCATCAGCCTGACTACGTCCACAGCAGGGCAAAGGCCTCTCCCATGTTTCGCCAGTCAACTAGGTTCTGTTTGGAAAAAGTTGTTAACGATTTAGAGTACCTGGTTCTGTGCTTGCTGCTGCCAATTTATACCCGCACAGTTCTTAATCTAATGTGCCTACCTAACCTTCTGTTTTCCCCTAACCCGCTTGCCTTCTCTAGGAATCCAGTTAGTTACTCTTATAGACCAGCGGTTATCCTGTCTACGCGCTACATGCCCGGCCCATGTCCATTTCCTCTTCTTTATTTCAACTATGGTATTCTTAACCCCCGTTTGTCCCCTAATCCACGCTGCTCTATTCTTGTCTCTTAAAGTTACGCCTACCATTTTCTTTTTCATTGCTCGCTGCGTCGTCCGCAATTTAAGCTGAACTCTCTTTGTAAGTCTTTAGGATTTTGCTCTGTAGCTAAGTACCGGCAAGATGCAGCTGTTATATAGTGGCAATCTACATGTCATGATTTGAGAGTGCTTGCCAAACGTGCTCCAACCCATTCTTATTCTTCTAGTTACTTCAGTCTCGTGGTTCGGCACCGCGGTTAATACCTGTCCTAAGTAGACATGGTCTTTCACAACTTCAATTGCACTAATACCTATCTCGAAGCGCTGTTCTCTTCCGAGGTTGTTGTACATTACTTTCGTTTTCTTCAGATCATTTTAAGACCTACTTTTCTGATCTCCTCGTCTAACTCTGTGATCATGAGTTGTAATTTGTCCCCTGAGTTACTCAGCAATGCAATGTCAACGGCGAAGCGCAGGTTACTAGGGTACTCTCCATTAACTCTAATGCCTAACTGTTCCCATTCTAGGCCTCTGAAAACCTCTTGTAAGCACGCAGTAAATAGCATTGAGGAGATTGTGTCCCCCTGCCTTACACACTTTTTGATTGGTATTCTATTGCTTTCTTTATGAAGCACTATAATAGCAGTTGATCCCCTGTGGATTTCTTCCAGGATGTTTACATATGCTTCGTCGACGCCTTTATTCCGTTGTGTCTTCATGACTGCTGATAATTCTACTGAATAAACGCCTTTTCGTAATCTATGAAGGCAATGCATAGTGGTTGGCTATATTCTGTGCATTTCTCTATTACCTGATTGATAGTATTACGTGACGGCAAGTGATGACGAAGGTATGTGACTAGTGCACACATGATAATCATGAGATGCGTGTCTTGTGAGAACATGACTACATACCACAGTCAAGGTGCCAATACATTTTGACGTGACGCGGTGCGCGTGCTCGCCGGCGTTCATTCCGTTGCGACACGACGGCGTTGCCACGCCAGGCACCGGTCCTTCCATATACTCGTAGGCGCGCGCCGCGCTGCTTTGACGCATGCGCGTTTCAGCGCGTCCGGCGCTCATACGTCACGAGAGGAGGGAGACGCAGTGTTGCATGGGTAACGCATTGGCACAAAATGCAGCATGTTGCATTTTGCGCCGGTTGCCGTCGGGCCGCGCCGACGGACGCCTATCGTGTCAGGCGTGAGACTATAGAGTGCTCGCGTTTTGCTATCGTAGCGTCACTGTGTCCAGCGTGCGCGCGCGTCAAAGCTACATTGGAGTACATTGGGCCCTTCATGATGCGCTCGCGGCCATATTGCTTGCTCCACATACACCGAATTTTGTGTTACGTGACGTCAATGGATGACGAAATATATGACTGGTGCAAACATGATAATCCTGACACGCGTGTCATGTAAGAACATGACAACATACCACGCTCATAGCGTGTTCGCGGGTGTTTCGCTAGCTCACCATATAGTAAACTTGGTATCACGTGACGCGAATAGATGACGAAGGTAAACAACACATCCAAACATGATAATCAAGACACGGAAGTCATGTACGGCACCATTTACCTCCACTTCGTAACGTTGTGCTGATTTTAAAGCGACATATCAACCTTTCTCATTCGTGCTTCGCTTATCATCGATTCCCGCTGTACATGAGATCTGCTATATTTTTTTTTTCGCATAAATATGACTCATAAAGGTCTCTCTGTCAAAATAGCAGGGGACTAGTGTGGCAGGGGATTACATATATAGAAGGTTTGAAAGAAACAAAACATTTATTATGCGTCGAAAAAATTACCCCATCTCCCGATAAATGGAACCATGAGGTGATGCGAACCAGTGCGAGGGGGGGGGGTGCACTCCACGTTTGCGCTTTGCGGCTCTTACAGAGCCACTTACGCAGGCTTGAACGTGCTAGCTCTTGCCAGGACGTTCTGAATAGATTACGAGGGTGCCAGGTGGCCGATGGGGCACACCAATGAACGCCGGTCGCATCGGGCGTGCCTGGCGTCGAACTACACAGACATTAACCAAAGCGAAAGACAAAAAAAATTACAGCATATTCGCGAGGTGAATGACGACGAGTGGGGCGGAGTGGACGGATGGTCGGATGAACTTATGGAAAAACGGACGCATGGACGGACGCATGGACGGATGGATATACGGACGTACGGGCGGATGTACGGACGCACGCACAGATGAACGGATGGACGGACTAACGGATTGATAGATGGACACGTGGATGGAAGCATGGACGGACAGATGCATGGATGAACACAGGGATGAACGGACGAATGCATGGATGAGCACAGGGATGGATGGACGCACTGATGGACGCCCGGGAGGGCGGATGTACTGATGAACGCATGGACGAATGCACGAGTTTGCGGACGCATGGATGGACGAACGGACAGAAGCGCGGGTCGACTGACGGATGCTTTGGCCCACTCATCATCAATGAGCTTCATCGATTTACCAAGTTCCGGATCTCTCGCGGACGGCCCGCGGACGCCTCGGCTCACAGGTGGCTACGTCACATGCACGTGATCTAAAAGTTCCGAGCTAGCCCGAGCGGCCTCGGTCCATCTGCAAGCTGGCTGCATCCACTATGGCGTCTGCTATGCCTGGATATGCCGTCTGCTTCCTCCATAGCTGAAACACAGGCCACAACGCTGACTCATTTGCAACCTAAACAGCAGTTAGGTAGTGAATTATACCTATCTCTGTTGTGATGCAACTTACTGTAAGTGAACTACTCGAGCGCGTGTGCATCGTAGACCGGCGCGGTGGTTCCACCGCTGTTTTTCCTAGCGAGTATAACGCGTGTTTGCCCAACCTTCGGGAATACGCACATGCTCGACGTGGCTCAGAACACCGATGACAAGAACTGGGTGCGCTAACAATGCGAAATCTAGAAACATGCGTGAAGCGGACAGAAAAGCAAAGAGAGAGCAAGAGCGCATCGATAATTTCCCGTGTCTAACTTAAGATGGTCGCACAGCATGCGCACTGCGCTGTCGTCTGCCAGCGGCCCGAAAGAAATTGTTCGGCCGGTCCCGAGCCGCCCGCAGGCCGCCAGGCACGCGAAAAACGAACATGCGTCCGAGTGATCCTGGACCAGTGGGCGGAGCTTCCAGTTGGTCCCCTAGAAAAAACGAATGCGTCGCCGGCGTCTGGGGCCGTCCCGAGCCGTTCGGGACGTGCAAATCGGTGACGCTCTGTCACTCCGTTCATATGCTGTGATTTTTATTATTTATACTACTACAAGTAATGACCTCTAGTATCGCGCCAACTGCATTTTTCAGCTTATATACGTTTCGTTATATGCACATGCACCACTCTCTACGGTTGGTTCAAGAACTAACGAGAGGTGGCTACATATGATTACGACAGGACGCTCAGGCCACGCTTTAAGGACGTTCGTCCCTAAAGAAATTACAGCACATTTACGAGTGAGTGATGATGAGTGAGGCAAAACGTCTCCGTTCGTTTGCCCGTCCGTTTATCTGCTCGGACAGGTGAACATTAGCATGGACGCATGGACAGATGGACAACCAGACGCTTGGATGCATGGAATCACGTAAGCAGCGACAGATGGACGGACAGAAGCCCGGACGGACGAATGGAAGTACGGATGAATGGACATACGGACGGACGGAAGCACGAACGGACGGGCAAACAGTCGAAAGCCTCACCCTAGTTATCATTCACTCCGTGGATATGCTGTGAAAACCACTAAAGCCATCTGGTTATATTATTCCTAAGGACATATACACACAACTCCATCTATTGATGAAGTCATAAACTAGAGGTGGCTACATACTACATACGGAGAAGGAAACGACCTAAGGAGCTTCAGCCCCAAAAAAACGCGATTCTGTTTATAGAATACAACGCGTTTGTTTCTCGCGTGCCTGCAGAATCTCGCTCCCCGACGCGATGAATATAATAGATGTTTTAACCACCACCATAACATGATTTCCAAGAAAGTGTAAAGAGGGGGAGGCCACACCGTCTCAACCAGTCCAATTTTCAAGCCTGCTCGGTGCCACTCTGACGTCACGCGCCTTAAGCGAAGGAGCGCGCCCGGGAGACTGAAGCCACTGCCGCCATCCTCTGCCGTAACAAGATAAAACGTTCGCAGCGAGTTTTACACATACGACAGCTCCATTGAGCCCTTTGTGGCGCTCGTTTAATTGTGCGCTATCAAACATGACTAATTTATAAGAGTAATGCTTGATGGCGCAATTAAGTGGTGAAATAAATAATGTAAATCTTATTTTTTTATTTCGAAATCCCCACACACGCACACACACTTAACAGAAGGTGCACAGAAAGTGTTCGCGTTTATTCGCTAAACGTCTGTAGTTTTCTATGCTAAGTGAGCGCATTTGTAGTGGTGTGCCTGTTCTTGTATCGGTGTACTTTGTAGTCATATTCAAGTAATCTGGCTTAAAGTGGAGCCGACGCAGGTGAAAAGCGTTTAAGAAAGCAATTTATCACAGTCTTTGTGCTTCAGATTCGCCTTATTGAGGGCTATAAAACAGAAAAGTTTTTGAGGTGTGTAGAGGCATACAAATTTGGCTAAAGAGCAGCACCGCATATTTCAAAGAAATACATTAGGTGTAGGTACTGGCGAGACTGACTCATAATTAAAATACCCCGAAAAAATGACCGGAGCAGTGCTAGAAAATGTTACCCAGTATAAACAATAAATGCATGGCAGCACGCACAAACACTTATTCCCTTTTGTAGACAATGTGATCGGACTTATTACACAGCGACATTTTTAACGACCCTCAAGGAATAACGCCTGTTGTGGGAGTATATTGCCACGCGCGTTTATTGCATTATTTTTATGTCTTTCGGGTGCGAGCACCGGAACGTAAATTGACTTTTTCGCTCCGCATTTCAAGCCGGTTAACGTGAATTCTATGCAGTTACTGGCACACTGTACCAGGATGATACATTATCGTGTGAGTATGAGCACCAGCGATGCTCAGGCTGCCAATGTTAAGGCTTCCGCTAACACGGCAGAAGCGTGACAGCTTGGGCTAGTTGGTATGGCATGACGATAGTTATAGCACGAGAACAAAACGATGACACAGAGACAAGAAGGACACGTGTATTTCGTGTCCTTCTTGTCTCTGTGTCATCGTTTTGTTCTCGCGCTATAACTATCGTCACGGCAGAAGCGTACGCGACACCAATTTACAGAAGGAACCAAACGTGCTACAGCTGGTGTCTTTAAAACAACTGAAATTCAAGTAGTATAGACAAACACATACCTTTAAATCACGGAAAGAACGCATATGGGTGTCATACCAACGAATGGCACGCTCTGATTTCGCTTTCCAGTCGTCCTTCGGGAATGAGAACACTCGAACCTTCGGCACACTATCAATATTGGCGACAGTTTGGCCCACTGCACGGTCCCATTGCGAGAGCTTGCAGCTGTACACCACGCAAACATTCAGTTAACGAAGCACGTCACATCACCCCGCAGCACTTAACAGCGTCAGAAAAACATGGTCATCTTCATTCAGTCACCACCAACACCCGACGACAGGCTTCGTAAGGCTTGTAGGAACCTTGCTATCTCGAACGGCGGGAGCATTTGTTCATTCCAGCGACGCAGGCGGCGTCATGTAGCCGTGCTCCGGAGCTGTCAGACGGTGATAAAACTGCGACGCAACTCGGTCTCTCAGTAGTCATGAACCAATGAACGTGTCTTCACGCTCTGTGACGCTGACGTAAACGCTCGCGACATCACCGTCTCGTCCGCCATTTCGACCTTCCGCTGCGCCGCCCATAGTCGCTCGAATGATACATGCACACGTCTACTCGGCAGGAGACGAGCGTCAAAGCGGTCACGTCAGAGGCCATGCCCGGAGTAGTGAGCAGGCCTGAATTTTTTTCCCCAGCACATTGCACAGGCTGGAACGCGCCAGCATGTCAGC
Organism: Rhipicephalus microplus; assembly: GCF_043290135.1. Lineage (NCBI taxonomy): Eukaryota > Metazoa > Arthropoda > Arachnida > Ixodida > Ixodidae > Rhipicephalus > Rhipicephalus microplus. Next base: position 815,835 of record NW_027464620.1, read on the forward strand.
GTGTTCTGGCAGTGCTCAGGCTAGCTGTTGTGCATGTGCAGGAATGGTGGACGGACACATAGAGTTTCCCAAAATTAACTAGAGGGCACTCTGGCGCTGCGATCGTTCAGCGACCATGGGAATGATGGGTAGTACAGACATTTGCCTAGTCTTCGTACTTGCGGGCGGTGAATAGTACTTGAACTTATGGACTTGATTCAAAATAGTAAGCTTTAAAAAATAAGGTTGTGAAGCGCAAACGGTGAAGATTTGCTAATTTATGTTTTCGTTAAAAACAGCTCCAAGCCACACGAACACACACAGAGCCAGAAGCAGGCTAGAAGTACGAAAATTAGACAAATGTGTATACTACCCATCATTCCCATGCTCGCTGAAGCGCCGTGTGTTGCAACTCCCATAGACACTAGCGCCAGAGTTCCCTCTAGTAAGTATTGTGGGAAACTCTATAGGCGGACACACCGGAATAAACTCCGCCATAAGCTGCTTCGCATATAAAGAATGGCATGAATTTCATGTGGTACATCGTGCCCGCGGCTTACTGACTCGGCCAGCGTTAGTCGCTGCATAGAACTTATCAACCACTCGTGTTGGCCTATACCATACGCAGTTAAAAGGGCTATTATGTGTAACGTTGTTCAAAAGCCTGCAGTGCGTCGTAGCTGTTTAAATATGGGCGGAGTTATTGCTTAGCCGAGTGAACGGTATGATTAACTAGGAAATTGTCCACAAGTGTGGTTTTTTGTGTGGAAGTGTCTTATTACGGACATTTTATAGAATGAATGCACGACTCTGCAGGAAGGATTCGTTCCACTAAAAAGATAAAAGGGAGATTTAGAATAGCGCGCTGCGAGCCCTTGCGGTGCGGTCGCTGCCACTGCGCATGCGCTGTACGCGAGCCACCGTTCGCGTTTGCGGCCCACCCGCAGAAAATCCGAAATAGCGGGTGGCGTGTGCGGCCCGCATGCGCCCTGCGAATGCTGGTGTCGAGCCTATATATGTGTAGTTTCCATGCCTTTGAGTTTGCGGGACAGCTAATGTCCCTATATTGTTTCCTAGGAGGGGCAAACGTTATTGTATAACTCATATGGTGCCCTCTATGCCCGCAACGTTTGCAGCGCCTGCAGACGTTATTCTAAAGCCCCCTAATACTAAAATGTGGGGAGAGGTGAGGGACGTGGAGCAAAGCATTTCAGCTTCACCAACGAGAAGCCCGGGGAGGGGCAAAGGTTGAAGTGTTTTGAGAGAGGTTTCTTTGATGGGGCACTAGTGGGTGCAAACGTGAAACCAGGCATGGGAAAAAGTGTGCTTCCACTCCCCTAATATCTTCGAAACGGAATTCAGATTATTGTAAAGTTCTTATATTTAAGAAAAACTGAGCGTTGGGTGAGTTGGTATTTCATTCTGAATGACATTTAGCGCAAAAAAGAAAACAAGAAGGATGAGGGCACAGACAGGCGCAGACTAACAACTGAAGTTTATTTTCAGGAAAACACACAGATAAAAGAAAGGCGAGGACACGTGGTTATGAATACAGGTAGATGGACAGATAATCCATCTCGACATATCTATTTTTTCGTACATAAGTCTGGTCACTTATAGGGGACGAGGCCATTGGTGAACCTTCTTAAACTCGAGATATATTATCTAACCGCCAACCTCTAATCATTACCACGTGTCTTTGCCTTTCCTTTATATGTGTGTTTTTCTGAGAACAAACTTCACTTGTTAGTCTGCGCCTGTTCAGACTTCGCGTGTGTTTTGCGATCATGGGGTAGGGAACCCATCAGTTTTGTACGGATCCGTGGGGTGGCGTCTTCCATTCCTTGTGTTCATAATGCTGGCTGACCTTGCAAGTGACACGGGTTTTTAAGATAGCTCGTTTCCTATCGTGGTGCTATGCGGGCAACCAATGAGGACGCGTGACTGCGATGCTGCTGCATCGCAGTCACGCGCTGTGAGGTGGTGGTGCCATTGTTTCGAGGTACATAAGGTTAGGGTCCTTAGAGCTACTAAGAAGGAGCACGAAGGAACAAATCTGACAGACGTAAGGTTTTGGAGAAAGAAATTCGTCTATCGCATCACCACAGGAATGTGCTCGGACGCACATGATATGCAAGCAGCCTTACTTTTCCCGTGGCGTCGCATCACGACCACTCTCTGGACTAAGGTGGACCAACGGCTCTCGTTGAGGAGCACTCGTTTGCACTGGCGTCAAATGCAACAAAAGGGACGTTGATTGGAATGATCGTTGCCTCATTCGATTCTAGAAGACTGGTGGCGAGTGGGATTTAGCCCAATTAAAGAACACATACCATGGACCGTCAGCTTTACGCTGGACCATCAACACATCACACCGTGACGACATGACAAGCCGGGCCCTCAAGGGGCTTCGCACCCAGAACAGGCTCCCCGTCGGACTCTTCAAGTACCGTGCATCGATGCGTCTGCAAATGAAATGAAGGTTGATTCTCACTTGAATGATGCTTGCCTAGATAAAAAGTAATGATGACACTGTGTTAACAATATGTAGGATAATCAAGCATCGTCTAATAAAATCTAAATACATTGGCAAACGTAGCCACTTTGATTAACCGATTAACCCGCACTCACATGCACTTGGACATGGGCTGGCGAGCAGGTGCACGCACGCACAAGCAAACATGTACATACGTAAACAAATAAACAGATGCATTCACGCACAGATAGAAGATAGAGTAGCCAAAAGTGTTTGTCAACATATCATTTTTTATTTACAAAGTCTCAACAGTTATTCCTTTGACAAAAATGTGTGATGATGTATGTACAGTCAACATCTACTTAACTAACTCTTTTTTTACATCAAGTGTTAAACATGATTTTTAACCGGCGTTCTCCAACAGTCTCAAAACGAGTTCGTACTTATAGTACATACATGAGGCAAACGATGAAGAACAAGTCATTTATTTACACAAGAACAACCTCATCTCATTTGACTTCGCCAAATCAATGATCTGGTGGTGCTACACGTGAGTTCAAAACGCGCTGCTGGCTCTGAGTCTTCTACAGGAACAAATGAACGGGAACAAATTTATGGGATGAAAGAATGGTGTGAGGTGAGGGCCTTCTATTTGTCAGTTGGGCCTCTCTGCCATTGGTTCTTGGTAATGTTTTCTTTGGGTAAGACAAACGGTTTCCAATAGTGGGTCGAACTCTGATTGCAGCAAAGAGCATTGGCGATAATGGGAGCAAATCATCTCCTCGAGCATTCACTACCACTAAAACCAGCTCCTGAACTCAATCACAAGTCAAATGTAAATTCCTCCATCAGGCTACCACCCAAGTTGGTTCTCAAGTTTTACTAGTCACGACGAAAACTCAGGGGAAACGTTGATAATGCTGATCGATATTATCAAGCTGAATTCAATGCCACGATGCTGAACGTAGTGGGCTGGGCAAAGCTTATTCTAATAATCAGCAGAAGTGTATCTGTCCCGATAAGAAACAATAACAGCGCATTTTTTTTATCTCATACGATCAACCAAAACACACGCAATGGTGGATTTAGTTTTTGTTGTGCTTCGTAAATGCACACGTGTAAGGGACGTTATCAGTTATGGCAGAAATCAGCTGAGAACGCAAACAGAGATATCCAAATAATTCTTCAAATAAAATATCGTAGGAAAGTTATTAACAACCAAAGTAGTGGGAACGGATAGCCATAAAATGAATAGTGTCAGCCCAGAAACAGCATTTTGATGCCGACCTATTTTACTCTTTGTTGCGTCAGGGCAACAAAGGAAGTATCATTGTTACAAACGGCTCAGCACATGTTTTTCTTCAAGAGAAAAAAAAAATACTTGTAGCTTGTTGGCTCCTTTAAAATACTGGTGGTAACGCCCGACGCTGATGAATCAAGCCGACATATCGAAATGGCTTTCTCTTTTTTCCCCGTTTCTCCGCGAGTAAAATTAATGAAACGAACGAGACAAGAAGTTAACACGCTCATGACAAGTATCTAACACCGAACCCTGAGTGCTCAACGCAGTCTCGCACTTCTTTCTTTGACTCATCACTAACGACTAGAAAGAGCCCTCGACGCAGAAGCCACAAACGGCTCGAAAGAATCGCTTCGCACAGTCCGAGCGTCCTGGAATGTACGTTGTCGCCGGCGAAACGTGTGACGCACAGGTTATGTATGGTTCACAGCCGATGCACTTTGCTGTATAGTACGCGGCTTCCAGCGAGTCCGCTTAGCGCACGCACACACTTTCGTACGTGGCGTCACGAAGTCGTCCCAGCCAAACGAGCATTGTTTGGCGACTCTCCGGTGCGGTGCTGCAACGTGCACTGCAGTTCCCGTGCGCCACTCGCAGGGCTGGACGAACCACCGGTGCTCAGTCGCTCCATCAAATCACGCACAAACACCGACACTGCAAGAACGCTGGGGTGGAAATGATTGGATGCGCTTGAACGGCACCCCGCAACCCATATGAGCTTTTGCTGAGATGGACAGACCTGGAAAGAAAAAAAAAAGAAGAGGTAGCATAAGTGAGAGGAAGAACTAACCGTGTTTTGACCCCTCTCCTTCTTTTTACCTGAAGGTTGCGGGAGCGTGTTTACTTTTTTCTCTTTGTTGCGTTTGTGCTCGATAATTTGGTAAGCATTCCATTCATTACGGCAATAGCGTCAGTTCTCGTTAGTGTTGCTGATATTTTGCCCGTTAGTGTTGCCATGCTATTCCATTCTGTTACAAAATTTCGTACAAATGTTGGTGCTTTTAGATCGTACCTTGCATTCTGTTTTTAACGCGGAAGCAATGAACATTAAAGATGGCTTAATAAGCTCCATATGGAAGAATGAAAAAGGTACCCAACAAAACAATGACTTCATACGTGATGTCACGTGCTATGAGCTCATTGACAGGTCGTTTCAACAGGCTGTGACGTAATGTCAAGCCGCATAATCTACATGATTGTAAGTAAGCCAACTTGCACAAGAGCGGAAGTAAACGAACTAGCAAGCTTATAACTATACAAATACTACTATACAACAAAGCCGCAGAGCCTTAATATTTAAATAGAGAAAACGAAAGGAAAGAACAGGTTGGGAAAACAACCAGATGAGCGACTGCTTTCCGCCTTGTGTGTGCGGTACAAAAAAAGAGATTTGAACGAGAAAAAGTAATGAATCACATTCAACGGACTCTTAGAAAGGCTGACAAATTCGTGCAATAATACGCCTAAGGCATTAGAAAAAAAAATATCTATGGTCACGAACTTGATCTTGAAAAAAAAAAAGAATCCTGGCGTTAGCTTTTACAGCAAATGAACATATAAAGATGACCGCATAGGTTGATTCGCGTGAATTCACTGAGCATGTCAAGAAATGTTCTCATTCGTCTTCACAACACAATAACTATAATTTGCTGTAGCTTAACAGTCAGCAAAAAAAAACGAAAAAAACGTACGACCATTTTTTTACAAATATAAAGCATACAAAGTTGCGCGCAATAAATACCATTAACAAGTTGTCTAGCGGATTACAGAATACCCGAATACTGAATGGCAAGATGAAAAATATTTGAGGAAGGTAGAATATTTTAATTAAAAAAACAGCGTGAAGTGAGCAAGTTTTCGAAACACCGTTCGGTGCGTTTGCATTCGCACAATGCAACGCCCGCGCAGTGCGAAACTGTGAGAACACTTACTTCCCACAGGGAATACTTGCAACAGGCAGACAGTCAGGTGAGTTAGGCCAAAATAATGCCCCTCCGATTGCGAAAGCTCTCGGGTTAGTTCGGCAGATAGTCAGGTTGCGCAATCCACTCGTCGGCGCAGTGCCAACATAAAACGAAGCTGTAAACGTGAACAGGAACTCTGCTCTCTTCCCAACCAATTGAATGAGGAAGATACCTGGGATGGTGAGCACGTTCTTCTTCACACCGCTGTACATTTCATCAGCAAGCGGCTTAGAGCACTCTCTCTCGGTTCGTTGCATCCGTAGTGGTTGAGCCGTGAACTTAATGCGCACCTCAGCGATCTTGCGAGAGGCTATCAATAGTGGCGCTCAGGAATGGTGGCACCCGCTAAAAGCCCAAACTGTCCGCATGTCCAGAAAGCATAAGGTACGGCATTTTCCGCTGACTAAACGCTGTTGAAAGGACCTGAATTACCATATTACCGACGAATCTCTAGGAATCATAACACCTGAATTGAACCACGGACTTTAAAAGCCGAGTGTAGGCATGAACTAGATGTTTGCAGTTTTCGTTTCGGCTGCATCAAAACTAAACTCTCCGTCCATTGTCGGGACACTTACTCCCGCTGATGCTGTTGTAAACGCTGATTTTTATTTCTCTATCTGTATTTCGGGACGGTCAATAAGAGAACTATTCAGTAATGTGGCTCAGTTTCGCATTCTTTTTTATCAAAAAGTCACTTCCTTCTTTGTTTTCAATCCACCGTTCCGGGCCACTAGATCTCGTTCGTCGTAGATTTTATTGGTGTCTGCATTCGAGGAGCGACAAGGGAGAAAGGCTTCGGGTGGAAGATGCCGGCGTCCCATACATATATCTGAGCGCACGCTACGACTGCAGTTACCAGGATATAGGCGCTGGAGAACCAGCGCAGTGGGCGCAAAACAAATACCTATACTCCGGTCCATAGGCTGCTTCTATACGAGCGTTAGAACGAATGGGAGAAAAGATTTTCGTGGAATCCCGTTTCTGCTCGATCTCACTACGCCCGAGTCTTGAGGATTTGCCTCAAGAAGGGAGGAGCCGTCGGTGCCGTCACGTTAGGCCTATACTTTCTTTTTGTTTTCCCTGTTTCCTACCGAGCACATTGCTCGAACCTTGAGCTTGTTCCCTAAGCTCCATTGCAGCCTTTATGCCTCCCTCCTCCTCCCCTTTGCCCTGGTCCGCTTTATTTCGACCTCTCAATATTTTTGGGTTATTTTCCTCTTTGGCGTCTACTACGGATGCGCGAGGTTTAGCACGTCCCTTCGCCCCGAACATTCCACCATTCCGCTTACTTCCCGGATGGCCCTCATGTCTCCCCGTGAAGTCAACAGGGAAGAACGCGCTGCCGAAATAGCCACGCGAGCGCCACCCACTGCGTGTCTGGACAAAAAAGAATAAAAAAAATTAGGGAAGTGCGCAACTTGCCCAAGATGCAGGTGAAGGGAAATCCCCGCCTGTCAGACGCTGGTGGCAGCTGGGTTGAAAGCACACCCTCCTATACAAGTAATGAGGATAACATAACTCACCCCTGGCCGCTTATAACGCGGGAGATGATAATGTGCATCCGTACACAAATACAGCGAATAAAGGGAAAGAAAGAGCGAGGGGCATGGAAAAAACGGGTCGGGTGGTACGTTGCCATCTTTGTCCCTTTTTTTGGCATAGAAAGGCTGGACGCTCTTGATGGATGGCGGTCGTGATGGACGTGAGGCGGCGAACTTAAAAAATCTACTGAATAATGAGAAAAATAAAGGGCGTTTCTTTGATTCGATCGATATTTTTATACTCGAATAGCGAGGTGGTCATTTGATAGCGTTGCATTTTACTTTTCATGTATTTGTGTTTTTCAATTTTTTTTTTGTCTGAAGCATCTTCTGAGGCGACGTGCAGCCGCAGTTTCATCACATCTCACAATGTCTGTGAAGAACTTTACTGACGCATCAGAGAATTGACTGTTTATTTTTTCTTCTTCTTCCTTTTTTCTCTCTTTTGTTTCCATTTCTCTTTCCCAATATACCAGCGGGTAGCCAACCAGACACTGCTATGATTGACCTCTTCTCGGCCTTCCACCTCTCTCTGTTTCCTTCCTCCCTTTCTTTCCAGAACGAGGGTATCTCCCCGAGCACTTGTTATACTTGAGCTTGCTGTTACTGGCCGTAGTGGTGCTTGCATATTTTCACCAGTTTTTTTTTTCTTTTTATAAGAGCCGCCTAGATAGATCGTGCATTTGGAGCAGTTCTCTTTTTCTTCCCTCTTTTTCCTGGTGATCCCACGCTGAGCTAGAATTTATCAGCAGTTTTAGCTATGTACAGTGCACAATAAAGGGGGTGGCATGACAGTGGTTTGAACTGACCTAACTAGAACGAACATACGAGAAGAGGCTAGCACTGACCAGTGAATCTTACAGCGGTGTGGCTTGCAGCTGTCACAGTGAAAGAATATCCATAATCGCGTTAACAAGGAGTCTTTAGAAAGGCACTGCAAGTAAACCTCCTTTAGCAGGTCTAAAAACGGGGCTCTCCTGCATACGCAAAACATTTTTTTTAAAGCCGAGGCTTACTTGTGTCTCTACCTTCGTTATTGACTCATTTGCATTGTCTTGCGAATGATAAGTGTGCTCATCAGTAACCGCGAAAGTTTGTGCTCAGTCCATTGTTACAATTGGCAACCAATACTAACATTATTGCAGAAAGAGAAAGATTGTCAGACTCGTAGTTGCTTCATAATTCTTACTAATGTCTGAATGTGTGGTTACTACAGCCCATATTACACTTACAGCAGACGAATATACAAACAAAAAACAAGACAAATTAGCCTTGGCACAGGAACCAGAGTGTACAGAATAGGAGAGGGCTCGAACGAACTTCGAAATGTGAAGCCCAAATAGGGTCAAGTCACATCACTGGCATCCGTAGCCTGCGATGCGTCGTCACCTAAAGGTTGCGTGCAGCTCCCCCAAAGTGGCGCTCTTTTAGAATACTAATTTCCTTCTCGAAAGAGCCTGGTTTGAGTCGTAGTTGTAAATGGTTAGTTTTTATTGTTAATACTGTTTATTATAGCTGTAGTGTTGTTCTTTTGTCTCTTAAAACTAGCTTCAGTTCCTACGCATTACTACAAAAAATGACGTGAAATGGGAAACGAAATTGAAGAAATTTCACAGTGAGAGTTATTATTTGCCTTGTCACCTCGAAACTTTAAACAAAAACGTGAAGTATGGCCTCAAAGATTTTCGCCAATACGAGATTCAAAACGCGACTTTATTTTACGTTACTTTTAGTAGCACTGCGTAGCAACTTAAACTACCTTCAAGAAACAAAGGAAAATTAATACAGCTATAACAAGGGACATTAAAAATGAGAACCCGTTATGTACAGATGCGCTTTGAAGCCGGATCATCTGCGTGGAAATCTGGCATTCTACGCCTGCACCCATTGGGTGGAGTGGAGCAGAAGTCTGACACTTTGCAGGATACGAACCACAGCACCTGAAATGTTTTGACCCTGCTTGGGCTTCATTTTCAATATTTCGGTGCTACAGAAGTTCCGAGCACTTCTTTGGCGTAGTATACTCCACAGGAACCTATTCGATGCCAGACTGTGTAAGCGAATGAATAGAAAAACACAGCGCATCTTAAACTGAACGCATTGCCGAGCAGTGAATCTAACGTCCTTGTGTCTTCGAGTATTTCGAAACATGCAATTTCTCATAAACTTGCAACTCCCCCACAGATCCGCGTCACCGATGCACAATATTTCATTGTCGCTCCCGTTTAAGGTAGCATATCAGTCCTCCGAGACTGGTTAACATCCCTGCCATCCCTTTCCTTAATTCCTTAAATGTTGGTCGAAATGCGAAAGCATTCGATGCGTCTGCACTTATTAAGCATTGACATGGCCAAGAAGGTAGTGTACCCCCCCCCCCCCTTACTCTTTAAAACCGCTCTTTTCTGCAATTTTGGGAGTGTGTATTTACGTGTACAAGTACAACCACATTCGCAAATGTTGCGCAGGGGTTCTTTGTCCCTAGTCGCGTTTCTTTGGCGGATGTACTCTTGCGACATGAAGCTCTAATTTTGAGAGAAGCTTGTATTTTAGCATGGTTTATGTGCCCTCTTGGCATTGTTAAGGAAGCGTAGCTGGAGGCCTGGTGCTACGATATGAATTGAAACTGCGTGTGTGGATCGCGAGAAGCACAAATCTAGTGTGCTTTTCGAATGCGTGAGTAGAATAACGTATGAGTCTCACCTCCTTGGTCTTCGGAATTTGTGCACGTCTACCTTAAGACATATTGATGAATGGCTGGCTGCGTTTATCACAATGATGCTCGCAGGCATGATAATACAGCGCACGCTCTTAAAAACAACGAAGTATGCGTGCGAAAAACGTTTAGTATACGGGAACTAGATTTCAGTTAACGTATATATTGTGAAACACTTGAAATAATTCGTAGCTTGTTGTTGTCGCTATCCCCTGCACTCTATGGCGTGTTCTTCGTCCGCATGAACTGCCAAATAGAATGGCCTGCTTCGCCAGGATGCCAGCGTCTGTAAGCAAGGTTCATAATTGGATGTCACTCTTGGTTATAGAAAACTTAAACGAATTCTCCTGCCTTGGCTTATGTATCATTGTGGCTTCGCTGGTTACCGTCACCACACAGTTTCTTCGTTTTAATTTTACCGCGCGATAAATAAACTTTCTTTATGCGCGTTCGCGTTTCTTCATTACTCGCTTTTGCCTTTAGAGATAAACGACAAAGAGGTAGGGGTGGGGTAGAAGCCTTTCGCACCAAGCGGCACAATAGCGTCTCTCCGTGAAAAAAAAAAAGGAGGAGCAAAACATAGTCGGCCGGAAGGCTTGAAGAGGACACGGGAACGAGAAACTGCGAATAATAACCGCTTCACGGAAAATGAGGAAACAACTTTCGCTTCTCTCCCGGCACGCACGAGTGACACACGGCCGAAGCAAAATGAAATATGGTAAACAAAAGAAAAAAAACTGAAAGGAGACAAAAGGGGTGGTTGGCGGATAGGATGGCGAGCGTAGAGTATGAGTGCGGAAACTAAGAGAGATCGATCGTGAAGAAGGAACAATCGCGAAGAAGATGAAGAATAGGAGGGACACGAAGAAAGCGGCGGACAAAGGCGTCGGGCACGTTGCCACGCCGAGAAAACGAGGGACGAGTAAGTTGAGGAGGAAGAGCGTTTGCCGGCGCCGCCGCGCGCGCACCACGGAGCGTTCGATGACGACGAGAACCGCGGACGCGATGGGAAATCAATGGAGGCAGCCGGATGCGGAAGGAGCGATGCCGGCCTCACCGGTCTTCTCTGGCCGAGGGATTAAACTAATGAAGGATGCCGGAGATCACAAAGAGAAGTCTATACCCGCGCGAGATTAGAGGCCAGGGTGGGGGCACTGGACCGCGCACCAGCTGAAAAGGGCGCCCTTAGATATGCCGCGGGACGTGAAATCCTCGTGCACCGATGCGTGCTCTTTCCTTACTCCTCGTCTTCTTCGCTGTCGCCGTATCGTCAGCGTTCTCTTTTCGCCGTGTGTAGGCTCGGAAAAGAGAATGACGACAGACGTGTGCGTACAAGCTTTCCCAATGCCGCTAAGCCTCGCGATTACATCGCTTTCTGCCTCGCCAGAGATGTGGAGAGCTCGCCGGCTGCAGTTTCGGCGCGCTCGCCCTCGAAATGCGTTCTCGGGCAGTGCGGCGGCGATCGAAAGCTCTCTGTCCCTCACGGGAGTGAACGCGTACCATTGCGAAATCCGTGTGTATACAGGCAGTCACCGCCTCTATTCAGGAGAATGCCGACGCGGCACGCGTGCTCGCCCGCACTCTTTATGTATTGCCCGCGCACCGACTTCGTCATCTGTGTTGCGTTGGCTCCATCGCCGCAAAAGCAGGAGCAGCGATGCTGTGCAATATGGCGACTTTTGTATTGCTTGTTTACCCGTCGACAGGCAGCTTCCTGAATGGCGCCTTTCGGCGCCTTGTTGAAAATGTTGCGTAAGGCAAAAGAAGGCAGAAGAATTCGCGCGCAGTATCTGGACGCGAATGTTTCCTCTGCTGAATCCCATAGCTTTCTGCGAACGAGGAAACAGAAATAAAACTAACCTCAAGTTTTAGAAATGGCAGACATAGGCTTATTTCTTCGACATCTTTACCGAGAGTGAGTAACGGCCTGTTGTTCTGCTGTTTCTGCGAAATGTAGCCGCGTGCGTTTTACGCAATCATAGCTCTTTTCTGTCTATATAATATTGCCAGATAGCGTGCAAAAGTATATTAAACTTGTAGTCCGATCGACCCAGTTGTCACGCATGGACTTCACAGCCTTACCTTGGTGGGGTCAAATTACACGCAAGTGTCATTGATAGCGTGCTTCAAATCTATTTCCCCTATATCATTTCGTTGACAAATCGAAACACACATATTAAAGCAGCCCAGCTGTTGTAACCCTATATAAAGCGGCAGTATTGAAGTTTCAACCATAAATATACCAACTAAAAAAATAAAAGCGGAATGAAAATTACCGCCAAAAAAAAAAGAACTAAGATAACTTGAAAACTGGCCTCGGAGGTGACGCAAACCGCAAAGGAATGGCAGTTAGATACAATTGAAACGCACGATTTGAATAAACCTCATTTACTAGGCTGTAGCGTCGTATATATACTTCTTTCTAAACCACTCTGGGCGAAATCGATCACTCGCATATTCTACAGTCAGGACACACGCGATCCGGACTTCACGACGTCACCCTGCTCCCAGCGGTCGTCCGCCGTCAATAAGGAAAAAAGAGAGAGACGAACCGAGTATCGGGCAGTTCGCTGCAGCGAGGTACGAACACACGGACGCAGCGGATGCCGTGTAATAACGAGCTCGCGAAAACGCCGGCACCAGATGTTTCACACGAGAGTCCGTACCACTCACATTGCTATGGCTATTCTCCTTATTCTGTGTTCTCGCTCAAGTGATTGCCACACCCCTACGCTGTCGTATTCCCAGCTTTCTATTGCAACGAACGTCAGCCACTCAGGCACCCCGTAGAAGCAGCAGTAAAGTATTTCGAAAACGTCTTGCACCAAGCTTGCAGCACGACGCAGAGGTCAATAAATATATGAAAAAGTATAACAAAAAGAGAAGAATATGTCGGTGCCGGAAGAAACGTGGGAGCCAATATTGTGCAGCCACTCGTGAGGTATAATTTTCGGTTATTTACTTCGATTTCGCTTTGCCGAAATTGAAGTACCGCTTCTTTTATCTTTGCTTTTTTCCACGCTGGATGGCTTTTTCATTGTTCTTTTTTTCATTGTTCTTTTTCTCCTCACATCTTGGTGGTGTCCGACGTGGATAAGGTCAGTAAAAGTTGCAGGAAACATATATACATACAACATATAAACACATAAATCACAGAAATGAAGTCGCGCGTTGGTCCAAAAGCAAGCTATACTGCAGAATAGGTCAAAACTACAGCGAAATTTTTGAATGTATAGAGCGAGATACAAAGGCATGAATTCGTGTTCAGAGTGCATAAAGGTAGCGAAAATGTGACCTCACTTTTGGGTAAGACGTCCGGCCAGCCCGTCGTTCAGTTTGCGATTGACAGGCCACAAGGCAATTTCTCTCCGTTTCATCGAATGTCACACCAGGAAACCCACGTAGTTTTTGCTGTAGGGCGAAAATCGCAAAAGCCTTCACTGGTATCATTTCCTCTGTCAGCTACATGTTTTACCGAGGATTTTCGTTCGTATCACCTACAATAATTTCATTTTTTAAAAGAAGATGCCCAGGAAACCGTGGTGAATGCGTCAGTGCCATTCCAGTGAATAAGCTACATGTAAGCTACATGAAAGTTATGTCAGTCTTGAATTATATAAATCCCAGGGACCTAAGTGAAATCAGTCGCTCGGAGCACAACTTTGAACTGATTCGCTGAACGAAAAGATGTTATGCGTAAGCTCTCGAAAGGTACAGTCACGCCAGAAAAGCCTACATATAACGCTAGTAACGTGTATTTCTAATATCCCGGGTAAAATTACGGTGACGTGACAGGGGCACCATAGCCAACACAAGGTCCTGCGTGGGGGTACAGTGCGGGTTAACTATCTTACTTAATCTTCAGTGGCAGCGATATCTATTGTTTGCCGTGACACTATAAATAAACGCCCTAATTTTGTCTTGTCTCTCTCATTTTTAATGAAGCTTTCGGGATATGGGATTTAAATGCTGCTAGGCATGAAAGTTTTCGTTGTAGAATAGAAAAAAAAACCATACAAGAGCGTAAAATGAAAGATGAGCTTTTCATTAGCCTGCGTTTTCCGAATATACACGCATGGTGCCCAGCGGGAAGCTATTCCTTCATAGGGGATATTTCCACTCTATCAGTGGAGTGGCCTAATCCGAGGGTATACTGCATTGGTGACCATAGTAACACTGCGACAGATCAATGGCCATCATAGTTACGTACAACGTGCGGTTTTTCTTCATCACTACCACTTTCAGAAAAACCTTCGAAAGGGATCCACTTCTCAGCATGGATCTTGCTGCAGCTGTCTTAATTGGGTTTTCCTGGCTTGCCCATATCGTTTTGAGAACGCCTTTGAAGATGCTGATCTGCTGCTCCAACAAAGACAAATCATTTTGTCAACACTAGTTTCAAGGACATTTCCTGCTTGCTGATGTTTTACCATATGCTTCATTTAGCCACAGAAGGTCAATAGTTAGAAATGTTAATTGCGTAGCCACACTACTAACCCAGAGACGTGTGCAATGCACTCTTTACTGATAGGATGCTACTTAAAACCCCTGAAAAGACATGATTGGGTCTCCATAATTATTTGGCCATGAATAAAACATTTATTGTATGCTAAAAGATCACCTTGTACTAAAACAGTTTGCTCCGCTTTCTTTTCTACGTAAACGTAGGAATAGCGGATGCGGGAGCTTCACTACAGTTCTTTCAAAATGGTGGACCATGCTCTAAGTTTCGTCATTGCTGTATCCGTTCGGGCATGTGCTCCTAACTGCTAATAATTTTTTGCAACTTTAATTCACCCGCCACGTTCCTGAGCGTGACTGCTACAAAATGCATCCCTCACTCAGAAAGAAAAACTAGCGTACGTAGGTATTGACACGCACCTTCTGCACAGTGACAGATGCCACTGAAGTATCTCATTACTATAGTGCTGCTTGTTACTTTGGAGCCATTTTGCATGCTGTTCTCTTTCTTGACGGGGGGAACGATGATTAGAAGTTTTCTAAAAACGAGAAAGCGAAGAAGGCACCTTCTCTTATTTTTTTTCTTTTCTACTTAATGTTCTTGTCGCTACACTGAGAGATCCAAGCGGTTTCCACCCTATTCGGAATGAAGAGTTCGTTTCCAGTGCTATTCAAAGTGCGTACTACGGAGCCGCCGCGGGCACTTGCTGAACGAATAATGAATGAAAAACTAAGGCGAGGGCAAACAAAGAGAAGAGCGGGGAACAAAAGCATTGCTCGCTCACAGGGCACGGAACACTTTTGCGAAGCCTCGCCACCGACCTTCTTTTCACTGGGGAACAACAATTCACATGCATTGAGAACACACTGAACGGGGTAAGAAGAGGAGGTTGCTTTAGAGCCGGCTGCCGGTCTCAACTTGTAAATAAGGGCCTGTGAACGATGACCGTAGAATATCAAGTGAAAGGTGGCTACGACGACCGCAAATTTGCACCGCGGCTTTTGGGCCGTCTCTCGAAGGGTCCTCCCAGCCCAGGGCTGGGAGGACCCTTCGACGCGGCTAGCATACGACAAAAGACTGGCCAGGCGTCTTACCGAAACTATCAGGAAAAGAAGCGGAGACGGAACCGAGGGGTTGGTAAAGGCGAGGAATGAGAGTAGTAGGAAGATAGACTAAAATTATTGAAGGAGGGGGTGGGGAGTAAGAAGGGATGTAAGAGGTCCCATTTCATCCAGTAGAAAACATTTACAATGAGGTGGGTGATGGAGCACTGAAAGATACAACAAGCTATATAACGTAGACTAATGCAACGACTGCAGTGCCAGTAGGATTTCTTACTCTTTCGGGATTATGCCGTAGACAGGATGGAAACGGGCAGAGCACAATTTTCGCAAAGAGTTATTTCTCCCTAAACTTGTCAGTTTGTTCTCACAAACTTATATTGCTTCCGTCTAGGCATTCTCCTTCATCGTCCTGTTCATTCTTTCTTCGGCGTAGTGTTGTATAGTTTAAGATGTTAGCAAAGCTGCGCGGCACAGAACGAAAACAGTGCGATTGAAAGCAGATACACAAGTTGGAATTTTTTCGAACGATGAGATTTGCGAGCAAGGTCACCGAATAATGAGATCTATTCTATGGTCTGTTTGGTACGGGACGTGCTTCGTTTCCGAACTGTATAGGGAACCTCGAGCTATGGCCGCGCTAATGCCTCTGAGCCGAGGGGCATTCATTGAAGTTGGTGGCAATCCGTTTTCGTTCTCCTCCGTATTCAAAGGAGGCCCCGAGCAAAAGCTGCGTTGTGACTTTACCTCCATGTAAGTGCTAACAAAGAAAAATACAGGTGCAAGAATGGAAAAAAAGGAACCCTGACCCACTTTCAATTTTTTTCTTTTTTACTGGAAACACTGTGCTTTCAGTTAGCCGGAGCCTCTTCAAAGAGTAGAAACTTCAAAACGAACGGGTGCCTTAAGTGAAGAACAGTTTTCTTCCATCGTCGCTTCACAGAAGATAAAAATAACCTCTGAGAAAGCATTACCAGTGAAGAAAGGTATAAAAGAACAAATGAGAAAAAGGTAAAGAGCGCACATTGAGAAGTAGACTACGAAAGCACCTGGTTCACTATTTCATGCCGTAAAACAAAACGGGATATAGGTTTATGAAAGAAAGAGAAAGGGGAAAAGGCAGCACGGTGGATAAGTGCACGTGCGTGAAATGCCCCAATAAGTAAAAAAACTATCACACAAACCCCGTATTCCTCATAATCTACCGAAATTCTTTCTAAATCGAGCGTGGAGTTGTGCAATGCAGCCAGTGTTCGCGTAGCACCTACGTGAGCTGTAGCGGACCGTCAAGTCGTCCATCTGTGGGAATCAAATCAAATTAAGTGGTGCCGTAATTTTTCAACGTCGTGTACATTGTCTAAAAGAATATGTTTAAAAACAATACGGTAGTGATGACGACTATGTTCTCATTAGTAAGAAAAAGTAATAATTGTTAAGAATATGCTTGCGAAAAACCATAATGTCAATGTGAGGCATGCCGTAGTGGAGGCCTCCGGAACTCTTTATCACATGGTGTGGTTCAACGCGCACCTGAATATACACATACGGGCCTCCACAAAATTTTCTCATCGAAATGCGATGGCCGCGGCAGGAATCTAGCCCGTCACTTTCAAGGCAGCAGTCGAGAACCGTGACCACCGTCACACCACGGCTGCGGCCTCACCGAAAAGAGAATGAGCGAGATGATGAGCGGGGGCAGTAAGAAATGATGCAGATGTTCAACATCATCGCACGTAGACGTGGTTTTCTATCACCTTCTTATGCGTTTTTGCTGCTCTGTTCTTCTGAAGTTCGGCGAAAACTGCACAGTGTATGGTGACCTTCTTATACCTGACGGCGCAGATGCCAATGTCTTGTATCGGTTTCGATATAATGTTGGCAGGGAAAGAAAACAAAACGTGGCTGATCCCCCAGTACAGAAATCGGTATAACACGAAAGTAAAAGGAGTCTTTACAGAGGTAGTTGAGTGTTTGTTGCGCATTGTTTCCGCAACAGCAACAATTGCAAAGTCAGGATAAGAACGCCAAGCAGCTCTAAACTTGCAGCGCACAGCTCAAGCAGAAAGCACTCACGAAATTAGCATATGCAAGACGAGCGCGAACTTACAACGATCACAGCTCGACCTTTAAAGCGCACTGTTTACGCAGAAAGAAACACGCATGAAATGAGCGCACAGGTATACAGAGGACAAGCACGAATAACCGTCACACTTCGTTCTACGTCGTGCGTCCGCAGCGTGCTCATTTCGTAAAGGTGGCCACAGCAGCGTGCGAAAGTGACCTCCGTCCTCTCCCGAATTACGAGTCTGATAAGCGCGTACGCAAGAGAGCCCACGCTCCGTGGAGGCGGCTCTTCCTGGAAGCGACGACCTTTTGAGCGCGCCCAACACGAGTCCGTCGCGCCATCTCGCCACTGATAACGAAAACGCGCTAAATTTTTTCCACTCTGAGGACTGCCAAATGGTGTACGGTGTATACGAATGGCTTGCCATTCGTATACACCGTACACCATTTGCGCGTACGTCACAGCGCGTACGTCAACGCAGCGCGCTGTGAGTCGCGAGGTTGCTGGTTCGATTCCGCGCGACGAGTGCTTGCCTTCTGGTTTATTTTTTTGCAATCGCTCATTCATTTTTCAACGTCACTTTCGTGACACAAGTACGTCAGTGGAGCCATGGTGGGCCCCGGCATAAAACACTTTCGGGTTAAAATTTTACTTTGGTACTTATTGCGTGCGACGCTTAATCTATATATGCCCGCGAATGTGTTTTTATACGAAGGATGAAGTTTTTCTTGCGTAACTATTGACCGAAATGAAGCTCAGGTACTATCACGTTACGCTGGTTAATTTTGCGAAATACTACGGATCGCAAAATTGTAGTAAAAGCAGAAGTTATTAAAGTACGAATGATGACCAACGACCGAGAATAATTTTTAGAGATCGTCAAATACAAACGATAAAGCCACGGAGCACCAGGAAGAGCTGACAACGCCAGCTCTCCTTTGGGAACAATATTCGATACCGTCTCCAATACAAGGCAGTCGATAAAGAAAGGGAAGAACTCATCCCAAAACGGTGTGAAATCTGACCACTGCCAGACGGAAGTGGTGTCCGGAAGCTGAAAGGAAGAAAGGAAGAAAAATAAAACCGACGAAAATGACCCTAACATCTCGACTTCCACCCTCACTTCAGTGCCCATTTTTTCCCGCTGTTCCCCGCGATATCCTCCCGGCCTTGTCGTCCTGTTAGGTCAGCCCCGCAGCCGCAAGCTATCCTGGCGTGTCTGCCTTGGCTTGCGTTTGGTCTGCTGGTACTTCGAAAACGATTTATCGATGCCTGCAGAAGGAACGGGTAAAAAATGCAATCGGGAAGACCTCATTGCCCGGGGCCGAAAGTAGGAATCGGCGAAACGCGAGAGACGAGAGCAAATAGGGAGGAGCTGCTGCAGTAATGACGTAAAAACGGAACACGACCGAAGAAGATTTGCTTGTGACCTTCCTTGCGCGATGCCGCTTCTGGAACGCGAATGTCTTTCACGGTGGAAGGCTTGAAAAAGCGGAAATGCGTTCGAAATTCGGCTCTCGTTTGAAGGTGGGCACTGCAGGAGCAGCCCATTGAATGAAGGAAATCACTACAAGGCGGCTCACGTCAGCGCATGACATTGGTTCGGGTCTACCTACTGCTTTTTCTTTCTTTCTTTCTTTCTTTCTTTCTTTCTTTCTTTCTTTCTTTCTTTCTTTCTTTCTTTCTTTCTTTCTTATAATACCTAAACATGAATCAGCTCTTGTCTGCTGCCCTACCGAATATGTCGGCACTAGAGACTGGCAGTTAGATGCTGTTTTGCCTATTTTTAAAACAAGTGCAGCCAAGCGTGCGAACGAGTCAGTAGGTATGTTGCCCAAGTGTAACTATACTGATATTTATTCGTGGGTATATGCTGCCACAGCGGTACATACATTTGTGTTGTGGCAGACAAAAAGCAAAAGGACTCTTCACGCTGTCTGGGTTTCTCGAAAGTCTACCAAACAGCCCAAACGTGGGTCGGCTTATTTTGACAAAGTTCATTACGTAAATGCAATTAGAGGGTCACTTCGACGTAATATTGTGGCGTTTGATATGAAACTTCAGTTTTTTTTATCCAACCAATTTATATTTGTTTTATAATTGAAATATTTTTTATGCCTCCTGCTCCGTTACAGGGGCCACACACCTGTGTTGAACTTCCAGTGGCCGAAGAACCATTGAAATTTTGTGTGTATAAGCATTAACATTCTCACTGCGGCTGCTTATGCGATTACTCAAAATCGCCACTGTCACCCAGATCAAAATCATCACCCAGATGAGCACCGCATCGGGAAAGTGAAGCATTCGCAATGGCGATTCCTTCATTCATTCAGTTTTACTTGATACATTGCGTAATCATAGATTTTGAATGGCTCATTCCTGTAACACAATTGAAACGTTATTTAGAATGTCTTGTCACGATAATTAGAATGTGTTGCTTTTTTTGTACAGCTGGCACGGATTTCAAAAATCTAAGTATCTTTGTGTCATTTTGTTACAGTTGCACAGTTGGAAGTCAGCTGGCCGATTAGTGTGCACCATGTCAATACTAAAGTATTATTGACTGCAAAAAAAAAAAATCGTTCGTGTTTCCAATATTGCCGAACTCATCTGAAGTCTGTCATACTAACTTGCCTGCACTGGTTTTTCGTAAACGCAATTAGCAGTTGCAGATTAAAGGTAAAACGTTACGCCAGCCTGGAGCCTTCGGAAGCTGAAAACCGAAACCCTTTACTCGCTATGAATCTTTCATCGGCCAACTGATTGCGCTCCAGTTCGCTATTCTCCTGTGTTTTTTTTTTCTTTCTGGGATTCTGAGTGGTGTATGTACACTGTAAGCGAAAGATGGAATAAAAGAAATCAATAATAATAAAATAACAATGCGTATGGCGTTGGGATAAAATTGTGAAATATAGTCAAGTGCAGCTTTATCTGCGTGCTAATTAGGGAGAAAATATTACCTTTGTAAGTTATTAGTTTAAAACGTCAGCATAAATTTTCTACCTCATTTGATAATAATTACTTCCTGTTCATGTTGAAATGAGGTACCATTCAGAAGGTGCTGCCCATTTTCAAGAAGAATGCCTAATGACATCCCAGGTCGTGCTCCTTTAGAACCATAGGCCCATCCTTATTCCTCGCAAGAGGTTCCGTATAGGTTGTTCGTCCGTTTGTATTCTGCAATGACCGAATGCTCGATGGTGCGCGTTGCGACATGGGTGAAACTTAATCACTAAAATAAGCAATTGCAGAGTGAATAGAAGAGCGTCTTTACGGCACAGCTAAGGAAACCGGCTTTTGATAGAAAAAAAAATGGCAGCATATCCACGGAGTGAATGATGGAGAGTGGCGCGAAGCATCCGTCCGTCCATTCGTTCTTGCTTCCGTCCATCCATGCGTCCGTCTGAGTGACCGTCCGTGCGTCCATTCGCCCGTCCTTGCGTGCGTCTGTTCGTGCGTCCGCACGTCCATCTGTGCGTCCGTCCCTGAGTTCGTCCATGCATCCGCCCCTGCGTCCGTCCATGCGTCTATCCGTCGGTGCAGCCATCCGTGAGTCCGTCCATGCATCCGTCTGTGTGTCCGTTCGTCCATCTATTTAACAAACCAAGTACCAACATCTCGCATCTTTTCATCATATATTCCCGATATAGAAGCACCGCCATCCAGCGGACATTTCAAGGACTGAACGAGAGGTAGCACACACACACTTTCTTACCGTTTGCGCTTCGTGTCTATTTCCCACCTTTAACCACCTCGACTTCATGGTATATACTAGTTCACTGTATTCATGGCACTGCGGCCTAACGCTCGCTAAACCTTTCTAAAACAAAGGAGGTTACACCCGGCGAGTATAACGTAGCAACCCTTTCTTGTCAGATGTTTCTTAATGTACATGCCAATGGCTGCTAATGGAGAATGAGAGACAGGAGAATTCCGCTTTTAGTTAACTCGCACGCTCCGAAATTTTTATTGTTCAACAACGCACAGGAGAAATCTCCCACCGGCACCACCTTTCAGGTCAAAACGTAAAACAGGTTACATACTACGACGACGACTACGACTACTAGGGACGAATGGGTGCCGCTTTAAGGAGCTTCGTTCCTAAATTTCCGGGATTGCTTTTGCCGTGGTAGAGTGAAGAGAAATACATGGTTCTCAAACGTGTAAAATAGAGCGTTCCAGACTGAATCCAGCGGTTAACTTACCCAGGAATCATTTTAAGCATAAAAAGAATCAGCGGCGCTCACTTCTGCCACGCTGCTTTCTGCCGGCGACACAAGTAGGACAGCGCCACTCATGATGATACAAATAAGGCTTCAAGTGAGTAAAAACGAAATGACGATTAAAAAAAACGTTGGAGCTTTGGAGTGGGTCTTCAGGAGACGTGTAGGCACAAATTTGAAGTATCTCAGAATATAAGAAGGCGGCATTGAAAATGGCACTGCCGTCTACTGAAAGGAAATGCGGTGGCACTCAAAATACCAAACCAGAATATTGCGAGAAACGAAGTGAGCTCGCACAAAGGTTTCCATCACCAGTGTGCATTAGCACAATCCATAAAAGAAAACTGATCAAAGGAGACAGAAATACGTAGCGACAACAGTTCTAAGTTCATAGTGTGGCATTGCTTGACGTCTGAGATCCGAAGTAAAGTCAGTTCGGCAAGCTTTTCCTTTATGCTTCTGGACAAAAACCAAAAACCTTCTTCTCGTTTTTCAGTGGCTACCCAAAGCTGCCGTCCCCACAAATTAGAATGTATGAACCACGTGCAAGTACTAGTAGTGAATTTAGATCAAAGCGCAACCTCATAGAACGTTTTATTGCATTATTAAAACTTGTTTTGGGGCCAGATGTTGCCAGTCAAAGGAAAATTAGACGACGCAAACCACCAGCAATGAATAGTTGAAAGAGCGCCATCAGAGTTGGTAAGAGATAAGCATAGGTTAGGGCCCCCTATATATTGAGGATATATCATTTAGTAACACTTGCTGTTGAGCTAGTTAGTGCATGTTACAGGAAACTTAGACGACGCAAACCCTCGGCGAGAAATCTGCGAAAGGACAAAGCTTCATCAGAATTAGGAAGAGATTAGGATAACTTAGGGCTCGCTATATATGAACTAATATACTTTAATAAAAACTTGTTGTTGGGCTAGTTAATGCACGTTATGAGAAAACAGGATGATGAAAATCACCGAAAAACAATAAGGCAACGGGAAGTCTGTGTGACTTAACGCTACCTTGTTGCAGTTTCTCGACATGAAGAAAAAGAAAACAAGTTAAAAAATCTACGTAGTAGGCATTTTTCGCAAGGGTAATTGAATACCATTTTTTTTTTCTTAGTTTGATAAGTATGATGGAAGAGAAGTAATTCCGCAAATATTCCCGCCGGGCAAGTAGAACACCCAGGAACCTGCCTTTCTTAACGAGGTTCGGCGCACTTTATAAGCACATTCTCACGTTGTCATCTTGAGCCTACACTCTACTGGTTATGTTTTTTTTCGGTCTCAACATTTTTACGTAATATAACTGCCTAGTATTTGTTCATATTCAATGCAATACTGTGCGAGTAGTGTAGGAAACGAAATGCTCAGGAAAAAGAAAAAAAAAACTTCACCTCCGTAGTTATGTCGGAAAAAAAATACTCGATTTTGGAAATGCCGCTGGGAAGTGCCTTCTAGCAAGACGTTCGTGAGTAAAGTAATGCTACTTTTATTACGATTATTAAAAAAAAACGTTGGTTTGCTTACAATATGTGCTACGTACACCTTTGTATATCACAGTATGTATTGAACTAAAGTGCCTTCAGATAATTCCTGCTGAGCCCGACTTACTTCTTTAAATTAATGCCCCAAAAAGATGCCGTTTTTTTTTCCTAATTTACTTGCATAGGTTTTTTTTATTTTTGGAAGTTTTAGCTCGGTAGTGTTCAAATTCAAAGTCAAATAGTGATGACGCGGCGCACAGCACGTCGTCTTTTCTACGAGATGACAGGCCTAGGAGAAAATGAGATCACTGTGGCTACCTCATTACCCGTATGCAGCCGGTTTTTTAGCGTCGAAGAAAAGCCCTCTTCGCTTTCCTCAGGGAAAAGAAGTAATGAACTGCAGGGAGTCTAACGATAAGAGGCCGTCGATGGCTCACCTCTCTTGGGGGTCTGTGAGTTTGGACGGACAGTGACGAAGCTTTGTAGACACGTGGCGAGTTTGGTCACGCAGGACGGTCAAGAAGAGGTGAGCCTGAAGGCGACGCCTAGCGTCGTGAACAGGGAACAGAGCACCAGCCTCAACTCCACCGAGACTGGAAGCAGGGCCCGCGATGGCGAGAAGTCGTGCTGCATGGCGGCTCTTTTCTCGCCTGTGGGATCACATGGCAGTAAAAGAAAGGAAGAAGAAGAAAGCAAGAGGAGAGAAGACTTTGATGTGAAAGAAGAAGAAAAAGTGGATGTTATGCAAAGTCATTTAGGTTCTAGCCGATGGTGCCCTCCGCTCATCTTAACTGACAGCGACTATTATGAATGAACTTTGACTTGGTTATAGATCATTTTCATGGAGACTGCTATAATTAATCCGTTACATCAAAGTGCAATTTACCGAGTACGTCAAAGTGCAATTTACCGAGTTGTTTCTGAGAAGATCTCTTCCTATTTTGCGTTTCGCACATCAGATGCTACGCCAGGTGAAGTTCACGCGGGAGATTCATTCAGGCGAAAAAATAGTTCAATGGTATAAGCATTCGTTCCAAAGGTGGCCTTTTTTTTTTGGCGTTTCAAAACTCAGTAACAAATAAACATGTTTTCGCGACGAACACCGTTATTCATACGGTTGTAAATGGTTGTTGCGGATCACTTAGTGTCTTTTTGTTTTCGTTTATTAGTTCCTTTATGATTAGTTCCGTTAGCGCACAGTGTTAGCCAATCGCAGCAACTGCGCTTAAAATGACGAAATGCAAGGGCGAGACACGTGGACTTAAACATTTCGCTGACTGAACTTACTTTATGTGTTCCAATGCGTGACACCTAATGTATTAAATGGGTTACAAGGAATAATCGAAAAGAGCCGTCAGATGTCAACCCGTAATTTGAATAGCTAAATAGCAAGCAGTATTACATGGCTGACAAGGCTACATCTCGCCTAAGCTGGGCAACGACTGACACGCTCGGCAACCAACACTTAAGTACCAGTGCTCGAATTCTGCAAAAAGGAAGGAAAACTATGCTCACAGAGACAACAACCACAAGCTCGCAATGAAGAAACACGCTGTGCTGGCGAAAACACACCTACCGTTGAGCACGTGCACCACGACGCTTGTGGAATCAGCGTTCGACGGGCCGCAGGTGTAGTTGCCGGAGTCTTGCGGCCGGGCGTTTCGTATGAAGAGGCTGCTGACGTACGCGTCAGGAGGGCGCTTGGCACCCGAGATGTGGCCCGGGCCGCCTTTCGTCTCGTCGTAGTTGATAACGCGGTCGTTGTGGTACCAGAACACAAACACTGGCGGCTCGGGACTGTGCTCGATCGCGCAGCTCACGTTGATCGACGAGCCACTGTTGATGAACAGCTCAGGTGCCTCCAGGATCCGTGCACGTGGAACTGGTGGAAGAAGACAAACATCGTGGAACACGACCATGTAGTTCACGCTGCAAGCTCTCCCAGCAGTCTCTCTTGATCGGCTGGTATATTTGTTAGCGTGTTTTTTTACAGACGAGACAGCCAGACTTAACTAGGAAGTTCGCCACCTCTGAGCATCTTTTACCGTTAGTCAAGAGGTTGTTGCAAGGGCCTCAAGGTGAGCGTAGCGATATGTAAAAGATAGAGTGAGGCTTTTTGTGAGCTGTAGTTTTCTCATTTATGGCAGGGACACTGACGCGATCATCTGTGTGGCAAAAGCATTTGTTCTCTTAAAGTCGAGATATTTTGTCCTTCGAAACCGATTTTGTGACTAGTCGAAGCGCAAAAACATTTTCCTCGCGCAGGTTAGTTGAAATGTCATGGTGGTCAGATTTCTATTGCGTGCTTTTGTTGCTGATTATTTTTCAAAGAATAGGCTACGCAGCAAGTTGTCATGATACTTTGTCTACACTTTGCCCTACAAATTAACCTTCTTTTCTTTGTCTGCACTTGGCTGTTCAAAAACTCACGACACTTAGGCTTGCCCACTTTATCTTTGTTGATTTATTTATGCATATAATTGCCTTTTTAATGTCTGAAACGTTACGCATTGTATTCACCCTGTACTGCCACTTTCTTAATCAATTTGCGGAATTCAATAGGTTTTTCCTTCCAGAAGAAATGTTATATCAACAAGCCTTAGGAGGCCAATTGTTCATGCTATTCCCAAGTTGCCATAATTGTTTAAAAAATCTACACAGGTATATATGAAAGAGAAGCGATTGCTTTAGTAATAATAGTGTGTTTCTACATAATGTTATTCAAATGTTCACAATTTTCTCTCGGCTTTTTTTCTTTATCTCCTCTTATATTCTTTTCCTGTATACTCTGAGTGGCAGCTGAGAGCCTGCTCTGTCCATATTTTCTGGGTGTCCTTATGTTTTGGGTACGAATATAATAATAATAATGTGCAGAAATAAACTTCATCTCTTAAGTGCTCTCATATGTCATATACACGGTATCTCGAATGCATGAAAGACATCGTGAGTAACTTTTCAATTTTTTCAGAGTCAATAATTCTATATGAATTAATCAGAGTTGCAAACGCAGTGAATCGGTCAGCTTCAAAAAAAAAATTCTGATTTAGAACTCAAGATGTGATGTAAGGTTACACACACCTACCATTCTATAAAAGTAAGATAAACGCCTTTTCTATTGATGTTGTTGTTCTCCCTTGTTGAGAAGCTTGCCATTGCTACTAACGATATCGCATAATTGGCTAAATGTGGCTCATTGCGGATGCTAAAGGGTGTTTTATTCAACGTGAAAGTGCTTCAAGCCGAGGTCTACTGCGAGAAATATCAACTGTAGAGAATTATCCCACCAATACTACACTGCAGGTCAAGAGAAGAAAAAAAATATCAGAAAGGTGGGGAGGTTACACTAGGCTAAGTCCAGGTTACTACTCTACACGGGGAGAGGCGAATCAGGAGGAGAAAGAGAGAGGAGTAAATACACATTGCACATAACACACACACCGCACACACAACCTGTGAAACCTGTGAAATCTGGCAGGTCAAGAACAAGTGCCCATATGTACGGGGTGGCTGGTGAATGGTTGTGCAGGGAGAGTTTCAAAAGTCAACGCGTGCAGTTCGCCCTACCTCGCCACGCAGCGAGCGATGAGGTGGTGGCGAGAGAGAGAGAGAGCGATTTGTCTCTTGGTGACAAAACGCAGAGTCTCTCTTGCGCTTAAGCGCATCGACCATCACGACAGTAGCAGCAGCAGACGATCATGCAGCCGTCACCTAAAGAGCTTCATCCCTTGAAGCAATCCGTAATGTCAGAAACATCTCAACCTTAAAAACAGTGCTGGGATATAACATAAAAAAACAACTGATGAAACTATGGAAGCGCGGACTCACAAGAACGAGTTTATTTTACCGTAGAAAAATCTGCAACTTCAAAAAAAAAGAACAAATAAAGGATATGAAGACAGGTGTTCATTCACGGCACATGAGTTACGTATATGGTCAGCGTAAAGCTAATTGCCCACCTTTTTTTTTCTCAGCAAGTTTATGGAATGAATTCTTACATATCAGTCATTGTGTGCATGAATCACGTGAATCTCGAAGAACATTCGAGTGAAATGATTCTTGTACGTTTTCGAAATCCTTGTTTAGCCAAAATTTGGCACGCAACCACACTTTGAACGATGCACAGCAACATACTGCTCCTTTCATGCTTCAAGGTGCATGCATGTTCTCGCAGTCGATCATTCAGGCAACGGCCTCATTGCCCGTTGTAGGACATTCCCTAGACAGCGGAATTTCATACATTACGTTCTATCGGCACGCAACAAATTATCGTGTGTGTTTTGGGAGCAAGATTGTGCAGCAAATTCTTGAACGTTATTTTCACCACACAATCCACTTCGTTTCTTGGGTACGCTGAAAACGGCTGAGACTTTGATTCAAGTTGAAAATGTTTTGAGTATAAATAGGAGGCAACATGAACGTGTGGGATGACTGTCAATTTCTTCCATTCAGCTCCATCACATTCATTAACGGGCTTTTGAGTGCGAATTTTTTCACAAGTATTTCCCGAATAACTAAAAACACCTTGCGGTTTAGGAAGGCAGGAAAAGTCTAGTTGTTGCTAGCAAGCTTTGTTTTGAAAATGTGGAATCACATATTCGAAGTCGGGTATTATATGAACGTTGAATTCAAGTTCACTAATGCAGATTTTCATCAAAAAAGAAGCCATATCACCAGAAAGGTAAAAATTTTAAAATGGTTTATGAAACATCGTCTTCTTCGACTTCATCACAGCATAGCTATTTCAGACTATAAATGAAACTTTCATTTTTCTTTTCCTTTCTTTTTTCTAGGTCTTATATTTTCAGCCATTTAAACAACTTTAATTTCACCGTGATATGCAAACAAGGCACCCAGGCACGTAAGGAGTAATTAAGCTTGCTAAGATCTTATATGGTATGATTGAAAATGTGTCAAAAGGGTTCATTATACAACGTGAACTAATTAAATGTCTCCTCCGAATGCTAATATGAGTTCACTCGAGATCTTGCACACTTCTACCTTCCCACCCCCATATTGTTTTTCTTCACTCGGCATCACGATTCAAGCGGATGGCCGGCGCTATGACAAGCCGAGCATGCCAAACTCGCTAATCCACCCCCGTTTCGAGCGGTGAGTTCTCGAAGTGCTTCTAGTCCTTCGTACGTTGGGCTGCGGTGATTTATAGTCGAGCAACTATCCTCATTTCGGAGGAGTCTCATTAACGCTCAACGATCTGGAAGATCACTGCTTGGACTCAGCTTTCAAATCCTGAATACTTAAATCAACGCCTTGAATCAGAAACTACCAGTCGAGTGAGCACCCAGTTAGCTCTCGAAAATGATTGAATTCCGCGCTCCTTCGCTGCGCGGTCAGTGCACGAACGGGCTGTCAGTGAGCTGCGCAAGCGGCCAAGTGCTTAAAAGATATTCGTGTGGTCGAATCGACAAAACGAGGAAACGAGGCACAGCTTTCCTCCGCTTTCCGAATGAAACATGATCAATAGACGTAACTTCAGTTTGTCACTTTCATCGCAGCAGGCCCCCTTCTTGTATCTCGTGAAGCCGGTAAATATTTTAATAATGCATTGCCGTACATTGCGCCAGCGACGGTGAGTGCTCCGCAAAGAAGCTAGTATTCATCTATCGAGGCAATCATTCGAAGTGGACTACGTGTTCTGAGGAGCCGGAATTACCTTTCTGGCCGATGTAGTGATGCAGGCGGAACTAGCCTCGACGGCATGAAATCAATAACGGAAAAGTGAAAGACAGAGCCAAAGGTAGGGCAAGGAAATACGCTTACCATATCCAAGGTTGCATCGCAATGAAGCGCGGAACAGACGTAATCATATATAACGTGTAAAACATGGCGCGAGGAGGGGCGAGAAGGCATGTTTGCGTCGTATTCGCCAGCGAGACGCGGGAAGGCGGTATACAAGACGCCGATCCATGTTTGCTGTCTCGACCGTGAGAAGTTGTTTATCATGTCGAGAACTGCTTCCGCTCCGGACTCTCGTCGTTTTGTTGAAAAGAGAATGAGGGGTTAGATCGTAGGGGGGCGGAGTAGAGAAAGAGAGAGAGAGAGAGAAACACTTTTGCGGCGCGGCAGGAGGAGGCTTTGTTTGATCCCGTGGAGATGCTATATGCTCCAAATGGGATGAGAGCGAAGTTCGCGGGCGGAGAGGACAACGTCTTTTTGAAACTGGGCCAGGGCGTTTCTTTACAATGGAGAATCCGGGGTGAGTGATTGTGCAGCTGACTCGAATTCTACGCTGTCGCACACTTCCTTCTTTAGGCGTGCTGCTTGTGTTTAGGCGCCTTGGTACACGTCATGGTAAAACAAACAGCCGAAAAAAACAAAAAAGGCCTTCGTCCATGAAAAGTATCAAGTAGAGCTCTGAAGGTGTCATTAGGCGCTTCAAAACGTAAACGAGATCCAGACGCGAGAACACGCTCCAAACAGATAATGGACAGCTGAAGTTCAAACGGAAAGCACGGAAGTCTAGAAATGGGACAAACACAGTACTTATCGCTTTCTTCACCAGCATTAGCGGAGAAGCAAAGCGGGTGGCACATCTTCTGAACATTTTAGCATTTGATAGAGTGTTCTAATGGATCCCATTCTTATCGCGGTACAATATCTCTACTTTGTGCATTCTCGCACTAAAGAGTGTACAGGGCTACAAACAGTAGAAGTGTCGACTGAAGCCGGTCTCCGGCAATGCAAATAAGCAAGGCGTAGTAAGCGAGAACAGCTCTATTGAAACTTCCATGTTTTTTTATTTTTTATCATTTATTTTTTCTCATCTTGCACTGCTTCGAATCCCCTTGTAGCGTATAAAATAATACATATTAGGTTCCGAAGTTTACGAATCTACCCATTATCAATTTGGAGGCAATGGTTTATTTATTCATCAAACTGAAGCTTAGACAGCATTTATAGTTGGGATAAAATCAATGCATTCGCTTTCAAAGCGTTTTTTTTGCGGTAGCATTTCGATTAGGCTTTCTTAGCTGTTGTGCAGCATCTATATATATTTATGCCTGGCTGGTGGTTAGTAGTGCTTGCGTGTTCTTTTTAACTTGCGAATGGTTTTAAAGCTTTTATATCAATTATTTTAGTCATAAGCCTAAAACCTGCGAAGGCAAGCTTGTGCATAGGCAAAAATCGGATGAATGCATTAAGATACAAGGAAGGCAAAGTCATAATCTATATGGATGGTAGAGCTGAGGTGGTGGAAAAACTCTACACAAATACCGAAGCCGAAACAACCAGGATGATATCTTAAGAATCAATATTACCACAGAGGAATTAGACATTTTAGCAGTAATGACAGGGAAAATAACAACAGTAACGACTGGGAAAGAGGCAAAGCCGTTGGCGAGGATAAGGTGACAACGAACCTTCTAAAAGATGGCAGAGAAATTTTGTTAGAAAAACTGGCCACTTTATACACGAAGAGTTTCATGACGGGAAGGATACCAGAATCTTGGAATAATGCCAAAATCCTTTTAATTCATAAGAAACGAGGCGTCAGGGACTTGAAAATTACAGGCTCAGTAAGTTACTGTCTGTTCTATTCAACCTATTGGCAAAAATAATAGCTAATAGAACCATGACGATTTATAGAGATCAATAAACCAAATGACTAAGCAGAATTTTGTGCAGCCTAATCCACAAAAGACCATATTCATACTATCAATCAGGAAATAGAGAACTGCGCGGATTTTAACCAACTCCTATACATAGCTTTCATAGATTACGATAAAGCGTTTGACTCAGTCGAGACATCAGAAGTAATGCAGGCAATGTGGAATCAGGATATTGACTAGCCCTATATAAACAAACGGGAATAAATCTGCAGTGGATCCACAGCCACCATAATTCTCCATAAAGAAAGTGACAGAATTTTAATAAAGAAGGGTGCAAGTCAGATAGACACGATCTCTCCTGTGGTATTCACCGCATGTTTAAAGCAGGTTTTCTTGGCCCTAGATTGGGAAAAGTTGAGGATAAGAATTAATCGAGAGTACCTTAGTAACTTGTGATTCGCTCATGACATTGCCTTGATGAGTAACTCAGAAGACAAATTCGAGCTCATGATTGCTGAACCAGACACGAAAAGCAGAAAAGTAGACCTGAAAATTATTATGCACAGAAATAAAGTGATGTGCAACAGTATCGACAGAAAACAGGACTTTGCGATAAGGGGAGAGACCCTGGAAGTAGTAAAGAAATATGTCTACTTAAAACAGGTAGCAACCGCGGAGCCAAACCATGAAAGTGAACTAACCAGAAAAATAAGATGGGGTGGATCACATTCGGCAAACATTCTCAAATTATGAATGGTAATCTGCTACTACCAATCAAGAGGAAGGTATATAACAGCTGCATCTGCCGGTACTTACCTGCGCAGCAAAAACTTGAAGGCTAACAAAAATGGCTTAGCTTAAATTGAGGACGACGCAGCCAGCGATGGATAGGAATATGATAGGTGTAACCTCAAGAGACAAAAAGACAGCGGAGTGGGTCAAGGAACGAACTGGTGATAAAAATATTATAGTTGACATCAAGGAGAACAAATGGACATGGCGCGGGGACGCGGCGTGTAGGCAGGAGAGCCGCTGGTCATTAAGCGTAACTGACTGTATTCCCAGAGCAGGCAAACATACGAAGGGGAGACAAGAAGTTAGGTGGTCCAATGAGATTAAAAATACCGCAGGTATAACGTCGCAGCCGAAAGCACAAGTCGGGGTGGATTTGTGAATCATGGGAGAGGCCTTTGCCCTGCAATGAGCGTAGTAAGGCTGATAATGATGCTAAGTATGATGAATTTTTTCCAATGTAAGCCCAGCCAAATGTCATTAACTATTATGCAATAACTGTACCTAAAGGTAATCTGTCAGTTGTTATAAAACTGGACTTGAATGCAAATAAAGATAAGAGGCATTGTGGTGCACTATAATAACATTCCTGCAGGCGATTCTTCACTGGACAAAAGTGAAAACACTGCAAGTAAGCGCAAAAATAAAACACAACAAAAATGAAAACTAGAGAGAACTGTGGGCGGTGCATATTGCGGAAAACGTATTGTAGGCATAGAATTCAAATTTCGTGCTGAATTCATAGGCTCCTAAATCCTAATTTAAGGCTGCGAGTGAAGGTGAAAGTGAGCGTACCTATTTAGACCGCACGGTTCTCTCGGAGGTGCGCTATATGGCGCTTTTGCACACTTGTCACTGCTTCTCCCAAAGATGCAGCAGCGACACCGCTGCATGGCGTTTTGATTGACTACGGCAAAGCGGACAGCTTCGGGGGGCGTAAAGAAGTTGCTCCCCGAACGATCGGAGTAGCCGCCTCACCGCAGCTGTCTGGAGAGGAGGTTTCCGACGCCTCCCAGTCGCCAGCTACGGCTGATTCGCCTTCGGTGTGAACAAGCCGGCGTGAATAAGTCTTGAGTGTTTCTTTTTCGCGGTCGGAAGAGCCGCTTCTGTAGTGGCGCATTTTCCGAATAATAAATCACGTAATAAATTAACAGACAAAAAATATTGGGTACCGCAGATATCGGCGGCTTTTGCCTGTATCGATAAGTTGTGTTGCACAGTAGAAAATTTGCTACAAGCTAATAAAGTGATATTGAAGGGGGGTACTCTAGCCACACTTTGGTATTACTGAGGACATTTTAGTGATGACAGTAAACTTCAACTGTAAGTAGTGAATAAAAACAGTTTTTTTTTTCGAGAATGTGTTGACATCCAACTCTCCGAAATGCTACTGTGGTGATGAAAAAGAGGATGGGCATATAATTTGGGGTGCGCGAATGACGCAAAGAAGGCATAACTAAACTTGGGAAGAAACAAGCAAGTTTGCACAGACCCTTCACTACCGGACTGTGGCCTTTAAAGCACCTTAAGCAAAAGTAAACATTTTGCTCAAAAGAATTAGCCGAGAAGGAATGACAGGGAGGTAACCAAGTTTGGGACAAGCAGTTTGCTACCCTACGCATGAGAAAATAATGGGAGAGATTAGACAAGCAGATGTGACAGTGATGTCGAGTACCTCGCCAGAGCAGAGGACTATAAAAGACTGCGCGTCTGATGAGTTAGGTGATGTATTTCTCTCTTTGCTATCTACATCTGCCTAAAGATCTGTCTGCAATGCTTGACTGGACAAGTGCTTGGGACGAAAAAGAGAGAGAGAATAATATGAGGAAAGGGGGCAGGTTGACCAGAAGTAAGGGCATACGGTTTGCTACCCTGAACTAAGGGAAGGGGGAATGCACTAAGGGAAAGTGGAATGCACTAAAGTAAAGGGGAATGAGGAAGAAAGATGAGAAAGAAAACGGAGAGCAAAATAGGCGCGCGAAAAAAAAAAAGAAAGTGAAGGTGCTATCGCCTATTCAATATGCCGGTACCACGCAAAAAAACTTAATTAGGCTTCCACTGATTTTCTGTGCGAAGACAGATCATTTCGGCTTTCGAGCACTAACCGTACTGACAAAGGTATGTGTTGCTATACGGAACGATGTGTTAGTCCATATACTGCGTGCAAGACTAAAAGTGTTTTCAAATGGACGCCTGGATATCAATATGTGGTCCTGAGGACAAATTCTGCGTTATCATGCTATTTTTTTAATCTAGCTTCAGCTCAGAATAATTTTTGATAGAGGCGAATATGCGGTAGGCCTATGTGCTCAAACTTGGGTGCAAGTTAAAGAATCCCAGGGGGTAGAAATTTCCTGAGCCTTCCACCAAGACGTCTCTCATAGTTATATGGTGGTTTTCGGACGTTAAATTTCACATATCAACCAATCAGCTTGTAACAAAATTTTTCTTTAGTTGCTCATTATTTACTCTGGGTAAACACTGTTCTTTTTTCTTTTTTCGCTGCTTACATTATAGAAGCAGAGCTTCCAACGAAAAGTAAATGTCACCCTCTTCACAGCAAGCCAGTAAGAACACAACAATGATATTGATATCAGGACAATGCCTGCAATGTTAATTATTCATAAAACAAAAACAAAAGCAAGAGAAAATGCACAGTTGATGTCTGCGATAATCGATTTTATAACTACTTTCGCATTTCCGAAAAAATTATAAAAACTTTGGAGAAAAGAAAGGCGCCCCTTGCACTTTTGTACGAAAATTTCACGTACAAATAATTTCTTCCCTCTATTGAAGGTTCGTTTGCATGCCTACGCACCCAAGACGGCCAGTCGTACAAAGTAGGAGATGAGCGGGTGCATGTTGATCTGGCACTCGTAATCCCCGGCATCGGTGGGCTGCACACGCTTGATCTGCAGCATCCAGTCTTCGGAGCGATCCATGTGCACAGACTGGAACCGGTCGTCAGCCGTGTACGTCGTCAGGCCCACCGTGAGGACATGGAAGTCGCGGCGGCGTATCCACGACACCTGCACGCGAAGACGCTGTGTGAGACGTTTGTAATATTTGTAGGGGTTTTATGTTTAAAAACCACAATATCTGAGAGACTCAGGAAAATTCGATCACCTGGGGTTCTTAAAAAAAAAGGTCTGAGCGCATGGCGACCAAGCATTTTGCCTTCATCGAAATGCAACGGCCATGGCCGTAATTTTATTCCACGACTATCGGGTCTGCAGTCAAGCAACATAGCCACTAGACATTCGCATCGAATGGATAGTCTTTGTCTAAAGAGCGTTGCGCTGTGATTGATTGATTGATGGATTGAATGAATAATTCATTCATTCACTCATTCATTCATTCATTGAGTGAGGGAGAGAGGGAGTGAGGGAGTGAATGAGGGAGTGAGTGTCTAAATAACCAAATACAGCATATGACAAACTTCGTTTACTCGAGGTCGCAACCGAATAATATCTTCTTGCATTCTTTAGAATTTCCTCAAAATCAGTTGGCAGCGCGTTACTGAAGAAAAAGTGTTTAAGAGATGATGCGTACGTCACTTGAGAACGTGACGTGGTCGTACAACTTTTTTTTTTTTGCGCTGACGATTTTTCGACACTCTTTGAGATATTTTTTTTCATATGCTTGCATAAATACTAACACTTTAGGTGCAAAGAGACTTGAGACTTCGCTGGCACTCGCTTGCAGTTTTTTTTTTTTTGAAATACCTAAAAACTACAAATATGGCAATAAGTGAGACAATAAAAGAAAGAAAAAATGTAAAATTCTTTAAATGAATCAACATGATTCGGGATAACGTGTTTTTGTATATTCAATCGGCCTTCTTGCTGAATTTTCACCAAGTGAACACGTTTCAGTGAGACATGCAGCTACTTATAGGTTAATTCACCAAGTGCTATCTTTCTTTGGCCAGCTGTGACTGTAGGTTCAACTTTGCTGCTGATGTTTTAAATATAAAGAGAGGCAAAGTAACAATATGCCTATTAGAAAAGTAAGCTCGGACCTTATACCTGCACGTACGCTAGAATTTCCTTAAAAAGAAAAAGCCAGAGAAAATGTGTTACGGTGTTGCCAGCCTTCTACCACAGGCCGCTTATTCATCGGAGGTATTAATCTTGAGCTTCAGCTTACCGTGAGGGACGCTCACTTTGCACGTTTGCATGGGTTATCGGAGTTAGTTTTGCGAATTTGCTGGCGCAAATGGGCTGAAAATAATTAGAGCGTTGCGCCATGTGCGGCGCGCGCGTCAACTCCTTCATTCGTAATGGCGCCCCAGCTGCTCTCAAGCGTGGACGAGTTCATCGCTCTGAAACCGGTCTGCGCGCAGATAAGCGCACCGAAGAGACACACCCCTCCAGTGAGTCTCGCAAACGCATACACAAACACAAACGGCACTTTCTACTGCAACTGTTGGTTTGACGCCAATGAGAACTTAGTGCGAAGTGCATGGCGTGGAGTCGTGCGCTGTAAGGTGTGTCAGCTGAGATATACTGGACTTACTTCGCCATGTATATCTGTGCTGACACACCTTATAGCGCAAGTCCAGTTAACGAATTAATCGTGAAAGATAGTCATATGTTGGGCTTTTTGCTGTATCATTCTGTAGAATGAGACAGTAACTTGACATATAAAATTCAAAAGCCGACGCTTCAAACATTGACGTCCTTTACACTTTTTTAAGATTAAATGTATATAAGGAGAGGTTGGTGCCAACGCGTGGCGCCGGCTACTCCTCTTCTCTTGCACAAAAGTCGACATCACACATTTTATAGCAAACACAAGGCTATACATATGTACATAGCACAACACTAGCACAATGAGTTCACGTTTTTCAACACTGAGTGTCCACACCACACAGAATTGTGTCCACACTACATAGAAATTTGTCCGCATATATGATCGAAAACTGATCGTGAGCTCAACAATATTTAGGAGAGTGAGGAATGTGGTTTAATGTGCATAAGCTTTAAATGCCCCGTGTAAGTGTGTTTCTTTCTATTGCACAGCACAGTCGACAAGGGGAGTATTAGTACGAGTGGATTTAATTATAATATGGAGAGTTTAACGTCCAAAAACCACGATATGATTATGAGAGACGGCGTAGTGGAAGGCTCCGGAAATTTGGACCACCTGGGGTTCTTTATCGTGCAACTCAAATCTGAGCAGACGTGCTGACAGCAGTTTCCGCAGCCGGGATTTGAAATTGCAGCCCCCGCAGACAGGATGCGATCCAGCGACCTGCGGGTCAGCAGCCGAGCGCCTTAGCTACTAGACAACCACGGCAGGGCTACGGATGAATTTGAACGTAAAAGTGTGCCAGTGAGAGTTCTGCTGGCATGCGCTTTTATTTCCGTTGTGGCGTAACAATATAAAAAACCAGTAATAAGTTTTGTTTGAATTAGGAGCAACATTACCCCCTGAAACAAAAGCAAGTGCTTCTGTTGTGGGTCTGTATGTATTCTTTCAGATTTGGCGTTCGAACTTCTACAAGCCGGTGGTTGAAGTCTACAAAAATATATAGAGAAGTAAAACATCACTAGAATATCTTCGCTGTTTTATTTTTTTCATTTAAGGATTAAAGCTGGAAAATTTGATGGCTGGCTAAGTGACACGCCTTTACATGGTACACCGTTACAAGCATGTGTTACTAAAAGTGACTCATGCTATTATATTTTGTGACAGGGAATTTCAGCCAATATAGTTTCGCTATATAGTATACCAGTATAGCTTCGCTAATGATATGCAAACAATCAGATCCTGCTGGTGGGCATATCATTAGCAAATCTATACTGGTTTATTGTAAAAAAAAAGTTTTGAAGGTTTCAAAACAAGTTCAGACTTTCCTGCAACGCGAGAAGTATACAGCTCCGGGGACTCTTTAACTGTCTCACGTAGACTAATCGCACAAATCTTTATTGCGTCACGCTCGTTATGCTGTCTTAATGCTGCAGGAGACTGTAATTATAAGAGCCACAATTTCAGTATTATGGCTGTGACGCTACCACCTCCACACGCGCCATCACCATCATGCACATTACACCATATCAGAGCAGTCCACGTCTCTGTGATAGCGCACACACATTAAAGGAAGAGATACATTGCGAAGCCTGAGGAAAATAATGCGTTGCAACTCAGTTTCGCAAGATATCGTTGCTTGAATACAATAAATGGGTCGAGCACACCCACGTAGGCTCAGCATTATTACAGTAGGTGTGCCCAGGCTGCGAAAAGATATATTTGGTGGTAAACTTCCTATGCGAACATTGCCCCTACATTTATCAAGCGGTATATTTACACCATCGATCTCTCTTTATACCATGATGTCATATATTACCGCCCTCCGTAGATAAATGACCACTTTGAAGCACAGGTACCCCGCTTTAAACAGCGTGAATTCACAGAATATAAATAACAATAAAAAGGCGGGGGGTGGTATTGTAATGCATCATATCTTATCTCTTTCATACCAGTCCAGGGGGCCTCAGCAGATAAACACCTGTATTTATATTTAGCTTCACTATTTCCCACTACAAGTGTGCATTTGTACGGGGTGTAAAAAAGCTGATATGTACACGTAGAACTTGAAAGCAAATTTATGAAAACGCGTCACTGTACGGCTGCAATACATCACCTAAATCTTTATCTGCCTGACGCTTACGATACCGAATACACAGAACACATCCAGGCCATGCATGTGCAATACATACGCTGAAAACCTGCGTCACAGACACCCTTCACAGGTATCTAAATACGCAGGGGAAAAGGATGCGTTGAAAAAGAATCGCTTTTTCTCGTCTATTCAGTCCCCTTTCTGTGATTCTCGCGAAGAACACTCTCTGGTTTCCTTTTTTTATAAAGGGCACACAATATTTAAGGTGCAGTAGTCCGTCACTCACCCGTCTCCTTTTCCGACGTTATCGAAGGAAGGAAGCGTGGCACATGTCTCAATATCTGATTAATGTGTACATGTAGAAGTGTAGACGGTTTAAGAAGTTTGCACGGTTCCACGTTGATGATATGGTAGCGCCAAATACGAGAGAAGAATACACAATATTCAGGCACAAGCGCTTGTTTTGTATATTCTCACTTTTCCAGTATTAGTGTTACGCTATACCTATAGCCACGAAGAAATGTGTAACGGATGTTATCTCATTTCACTGACCTATTCAATGAGCGCTACATGACCGACGTCGTACGTAACAAAGTTACCAAAATAAGGTCTCGGTTCACGGAGCTCCAGTAACCACAAGGCTGTCGCTCCGAAGCAGCACAGTCATCGGCGTGCAGTCGCTCCGTGTGCGTTTGCCGACACCATCCGACGGCCGCCGAGGACTATCTGACGTGCCATCTCGACACATTCGTCGCCCGACACGCCTCTCGCGCAACGAACATGTCACACCGAGCGCTATTAATTTGAAACACCTCAGTGTCTGCGGCGGACGGGGGTGGGGATCGCGTCCGTTGACGCCGCTATTTTTCGATGCCCTCTGACCACGGCGCCAAATTTTGTTCTGCCGTTTGGCTTTCCGCGACTCAGCGAGGGATACCGAGGAAGAAGGGGGTGGTTTTACTTTTGTCTTCCCAGCGCCTCTTTATCACTGGTACCGTGCGGATCAATTCGCTGTCTGATACAACGACGACAATGCTTCTTTTTTCGCCGCTCAGAGGGTGTCGAACTACTCTTATTGGTTGTATTCGTCATTTGTCTCTGTAGCTATTACATTACATTTTACATTACGGCTAAATTAGAATCTGGGAATCGATGCGCGTGACGGTAGTTACAGTGAGAAGCCGCGCTACTACTTAACATTTTGGTTCAGATAAAACTGCGTTTGCCGAGCACTTTTCTGTCACTAGTCAGTCTGAAGTTCTCGTGCTAAGTCATAACGAGTTTGGATAGGGTACCATGGCGACTGTGTTTCAGACGTTCTGCAAGAACGCTTACGCAGAGAGCTTTGCGTGCATTGTGAAGACATTAGGCATTTATGGTAATGATTAGGAACACCCTAAAACTGGCGTCACTGTTGGTCATTCGTAGAAATGTTCAAAATGAAACCCAAACAGTATTTAAAATTATACTAAATAAATATTTATTAATTGTGGAGCTAAAGTTCCCATCCATACTTCACAGTCCTGGACACTTCAGAGTACTGCTAACATGCATCCAGCTAATATATGTTTTGTAAAGAGGTTTATTGGGCGAACCAAACGGGCAGGTCGGAGATTGGAGATAGCGACAGGACGAGGAACATGGAGGAGCTCGAGCGCCGATCTCGTGCTGCCTTACTCTGCGATGATGCTTGCTGTTTCCTTTTGTTATCATCATTCCTTCATTATAATTGCCCCCGTCGAGAAAGATCAAGCCATCCTGGCGATCTAACAAGTAGGAACGAGCGGGTCGAAGTACGGCTTCAAGCGGTCCACGTGAACAATATCGTGTCCACGCCGACGATGGTCACCGGGTGGCGTAAGCGGTTCGATGGCGTAATTGACGGGCGATGTGCGCTCTACCACGCGGTATGGGCCATGGTAATTTGAAAGTAGCTTGGTAGACAAACCAGGTGCACAGGGTGGTACATACAGCCATACAAGGGTTCCAGGGGCGAACTTGGCGGCAGGAGGGTGGTCGTCATCGCGGGCCTTTTTCTGGCGTTGCTGGTCAGCCGTAGTAAACTGCTTCGCTAGTTGGCGGCATTCTTCGGCGTGACGGGCGGCTTCAGACACGGTCGTGCACTCAGATACATCTGGTGCGTATGGCAGCAAAGTGTCAATTGTGTGCGATGGTTGACGTCCGTATAGAAGGTAGAATGGAGAAAAGCCGGTGGTGACTTGGGTAGCGGTGTTGTACGCGTAGGTCGCAAACGGAAGAACCAGGTCCCAGTTCGTTTGGTCAGATGCCACATGCGTCGCGAGCATGTCACCCAGGGTCCGATTAAACCGCTCAGTCAGGCCATTCGTCTGAGGGTGGTAAGCAGTACTCATCCGGTGTACAATATGGCACTGACGGAGAAGTGCTTGGATTACGTCGGATAGAAATACACGGCCCCGGTCACTGAGGAGCTCGCGAGGAGGGCCGTGACGCAACACAAACCGATGGAGGATGAAAGATGCGACGTCCTGAGCGGTCGCCGTAGGAAGAGCAGCGGTTTCGGCGTACCGTGTCAGGTGATCTACAGCAACGATAGCCCACCGGTTACCTGCTGTGGTCAATGGCAGTGGTCCATAAAGGTCGATTCCGACGCGATCGAATGGGCGGTCAGGGCACGCAAGCGGCTGTAGTGGAGCTGCTCCTGCATTCGGTGGCTGTTTTCGTCGCTGACACTCGTGGCAGCCGCGAATAAACTGTCGAACAAAAGTAAACATCCCACGCCAGTAGTACCGCTTCCTTAAACGCTCGTAGGTCTTGAACACACCGGCTTGAGCGCATTGCGGGTCGGAGTGAAATGATGCACAGATTGTAGAGCGCAGCTTTCGGGGAATAACGAGCAGCCACTTCCTGCCGTCTGGTGAGTAATTGCGCCGGTACAAGAGGCCACCTCGAATGGTGAAGTGCGAAGCCTGGCGTCGCATTGCTCGAGTGATGGGAAGTGTCGGTACCCCAGATAAGACGTCCAGAAGCGAAGTTATCCATGGATCGTCGCGCTGTGCAGAGGTCATTGTGTCGATGTCAAGAGCGGACAGCGCGTGTTCCATAGAAGATATAGAGGCAGCCTCAGTCGACAGAGGTGATCGCGAGAGCGCATCAGCATCAGCATGTTGGCGGCCGGAACGGTACACGACGCGGATGTCATACTCTTGAAGTCGCAGAGCCCAACGAGCAAGGCGACCTGATGGATCCTTCAGCGACGACAACCAACATAAGGCATGATGGTCTGTAACTACAGCGAAGGTGCGGCCATATAAGTATGGGCGAAATTTCACAATCGCCTAAAGTATGGCTAAGCACTCTTTTTCGGTAACACTGTAGTTTACCTCAGCCTTGTTGAGCGTTCTGCTGGCGTAGGCGACGACATACTCAGGGGATCCAGGCTTGCGTTGAGCGAGAACTGCACCGAGACCGACACCGCTGGCGTCTGTATGGATTTCAGTTGCAGCCGTGGGATCATAGTGGCGCAATATAGGCGGTGATGTCAGGAGACGGCGAAGAGTGGTAAATGCGTGATCACATTCGGAAGACCATGATGAGATGTCGTTGGCACTGCTTAAAAGTTGGGTCGAAGGGGCAATTATGGAGGCAAAGTTGCGCACAAACCGACGAAAGTAGGAGCACAATCCTACGAAGCTGCGTAACTGTTTTACAGTCGTTGGTTTGGGGAATTCAGCAACAGCGCGTAGTTTAGCCGGGTCGGGAAGAACACCATCCTTTGATACGACGTGACCGAGAATGGTGAGCGTACGAGCAGCGAAGTGGCATTTCTTTAGATTCAGTTGGAGCTGCGCATTCTTCAGACACGTGAGGACATGTTTCAGGCGTACAAGGTGTGTTGCGAAATCGGGTGCAAAGACGACGATATCGTCGAGGTAGCAGAGGCATATGTTCCATTTCAAACCCCGCAGAACCGAGTCCATCATGCGCTCGAATGTGGCCGGCGCATTGCAGAGGCCGAAGGGCATGACATTGAACTCATATAGCCCGTCCGGTGTCACGAATGCTGTTTTTGGACGATCACCATCTGCTAAGGGCACCTGCCAATACCCCGAACGCAAATCTAACGACGAAAAAAACTCGGCACCTTGTAAGCAATCAAGGGCGTCACCAATCCTGGGCAAAGGGTATACGTCTTTGCGAGTGATCTTATTTAAGCGCCTGTAATCAACGCAGAAGCGAATTGCACCATCCTTTTTCTTAACAAGGACGACAGGTGATGCCCATGGACTTTGGGAAGGTCGGATAACGTCGCGCTTGAGCATATCGTCAACGTGTTCGGTGATAACCTTACGTTCTGTGGCGGAAACACGGTATGGTTGCTGTCGTACTGGCGCGTTGGAACCTGTGTCGATGCGGTGGAAAAAACTGGGAGTTCGGCCAAGGGTAGGTTGAGCAACGTCAAAGGATTCACGAAACTGGTAGAGCAGCTGAAGGAGCTCAGAGCGTTCAGATGGCGATAGTCCGTCGGCAATCGATGAATCGAAAAGCTCGCAAGGTGGTATATTGGAAGGGTTGAGGGCACTTATGGCGTCGTAGTCACCGGAACAATCTGGCGGCATGGTAAAAATTTGTTCTTTATCAATGGCATGCACGTGTCCAAGAGATTCACCTTGAAACAGTTAAACGGGATACGGAAGGGGATTGATGAGGCAAAGAGCACTGTTTCCTTCAGAATTAGAGAGGGTTGAATAAGGCAGAAGAAGTGATCTTCGACTAAGGAAGAGGCTTGATGGCTCAAAGAATGCAGTTTCGTTCCTAATGCCGTCACAGAACACGGGGAGCAACACAGCTGCTGTCGGAGGAATTTCAGTGCCTTCTTTGACGACGAGTTTGTGTACGGCGGGCTGAATGCGGCTGGTTGGTTGGTCGTAAAACGGGAAAAGTTCAAGCTCCGATCTTGCACAATCAATAACGGCATGGTTACGCGATAAAAAATCCCATCCAAGTATGATGTCGTGTGAGCATGACGACAGGACAATAAACTCAACAGTGTAGTGGTCATTCGCGATCATCAGTCGGACAGTACAGGCGGCTACAGGCTGAACCGGGTCCCCATTCGCTGTTTGCAAGGACATCATGTTAAGAGGCGTCGTCACTTTACGGAGCTTGCGGCAAAGTTTAACGTCTATCACGGAAACGGCAGCACCAGTATCCACTAGAGCATATGCTCGAGTACCTTCTACAAAAACTTCGACAATATTCGACGGCAATGTCCGAGGACTTGAGCATTTCGACAGCGCAGTTCTTGCCTCCTGAACTGCGGCGGTTAGTTTCCCTCGTGTTCAGGAGCTGGCCGACGACGCATGGGTGACAGGGAGCGACGACGGGGTGAAGGTGAGCGACCAGACATAGTACGCGGACATTCCCGTGAAGACGAGCTTGACTGAGGGTCAGAATTTTCCAGACGGGATGGAGAAAGGTCCATGAAGCTGTTCTGTGTCCGGGCGTCTGTGTATCCCGGCACGC
This sequence comes from Rhipicephalus microplus, assembly GCF_043290135.1. Classification (NCBI taxonomy): domain Eukaryota; kingdom Metazoa; phylum Arthropoda; class Arachnida; order Ixodida; family Ixodidae; genus Rhipicephalus; species Rhipicephalus microplus. The sequence goes on from NW_027464620.1 coordinate 859,598, forward strand.
GACGACGGCAGTAACGGGCGATATGGCCAGGGCCGCCGCACGCAAAACAGATGGGCCGGTTATCGCGCGTTCTCCAAGTATTGGCGACGAGGGGACCAGTCCATGCGGCAGACGGGTGTGTCGAGGCTGTGGTGGCAATGGGAGGAACCCAGGCGGTGGACGGCTGAGTCGGGGCTGAGGTATACGGCAGACCCTGGAACGACGGGGGGTGGTGTCGCTGCTGCCGCTTTAGTGCCTCAGCGTAAGTAAGAGGCGCGGTGACGGTGGGCTGCTGTAAGGGCACCGGCATAGCCTCGGAAATCTGCTCCTGGACCACATGTCGGAGCGTGGGAGCCAATGGTGGTGGGTGTCGCAGTGGCTGTTGGTGCGAGAGCTCCTGGCGTTGAGCAAAAGGCAGCAGAGAAAGCTGCCGAGCCACTTCCTCTCGCACGAAGTCTTTCATTTGTGCGAGAAGGTTTGCCTGGTCAGCCATAGCGTCCAGTGCGGTCACTGGTTGGATTGTCTGGAATGAGCGTCGCGTCTGAGCTCGTTGCCTCCGCAATTCATCATAGCTTTGGCACAAAGTCACTACTTCTGCCACAGTGCTTGGAGACTTCGCGAGAAGCATCTGGAAAACGTCATCGTCGACGCCCTTCATAATGTGCTGTATCTTCGCACTCTCGCTCATGGAAGCATCGACGCGCCGGCAGAGATCAATCACATCTTCTATATATGATGTGAAAGTTTCACCTCGCTCCTGTGCCCGTGTGCGCAGACGTTGTTCGGCGCGTAGCTTCCGTAAGGCAGGACGACCAAAAACGGCACGTATTGCCTCCTTGAAGGCGGACCAATTCGCGAACTCGGTTTCGTGGTTCGTATACCACAACTTGGCCACGTCGGTGAGATAAAAATTGACAGTGCCTAGCTTAGCAGCGTCATCCCACCTGTTGGGTCCACTGACTTTCTCGTATGACGACAGCCAGTCCTCGACGTCCTGGTCTTCGGTGCCGGCAAAGATCGGGGGGTCTTGCTGATGAACCGGGCCGGGGCAAGTAGTGGCCGCGAGAGGTATTGTTTGTTGGGCAGCGTCAACTTGCATGGTCGACGGCAGGGTGCGAGATCGGAGTTCCAGGTTGTAGGCGATGTGGTTACCCAGCACGATCCACCAAATGTAAAGAGGTTTATTGGGCGAACCAAACGGGCAGGTCGGAGATTGGAGATAGCGACAGGACGAGGAAGATGGAGGAGCTCGAGCGCCGATCTCGTGCTGCCTTACTCTGCGATGATGCTTGCTGTTTCCTTTTGTTATCATCATTCCTTCATTATAGTTTGTTTTCTTTCGTCTAATATATACAGACACGTTCCAATACCCTCACACTGTATCTCATCTGTGTTGATGCTGGGGGGAAGAAATGATTCATTGATTTGTGGGATTTAATGTCTCAAAACCACTATTTTATTATGAGAGACACCGTAGTGGAGGGCTCTGGAATTTTTGACCACCTGGGGTTCTTTAACGTGCACCCAAATCTGAGTACACGGGCCTACAACATTTCCGCCTCCATCGGAAATGCAGCCGCCACAGCCGGGATTTGATCCCGTGACCTGTGGGTCAGCAGCCGAGTACCTTAGCAACTAGACCACCATGGCAGGTTGGGGTGAAGAGATCGTGAGGTGATATTATGTAAAACGATGTCATTAAATGAAGGTCGGTAAATCACAAATAGCACCGCAGCCGACATCGGACCTCACGTAAATGATAGCGTAATTACTCGAATTTCTATTCCAAGACAAAAACAAATTTTTCGCGTACCTTATGTGAAAATGCTCACAAATTTCGACAGAAGCGACGCATTTCGAGCAAACTAGCGCCACTACTGCAGGCAGACACAAGCGAAACAAGTGCGCAGGAAAAAAATGCTTGACAATTGTCTCTAAAATGACTCAGACGAAATATAAATTAGCCGTGCTCTTTTAAATAAAACCAAGTTACCACGCAAACTCAGTCAACGTCAGAACTGTCCTTGCGCAACGTCTAAATAAAAAAGCAGAAGAAAAACGAAAGCGTGCTTCCACGATCGAACAGTGTCATAAAAAGGTTGGCCAGACCGTTTTCGCGTTCACCTTCTTTTCCTCTTCAGCTCTTTTACCGTTTAAATTTTCTGTCTGTGCCTTCGTTCTGCCTTCTTTTCTTCTGGTTCTCTGGATCGGTGAACTCTGCTTAGGGCGAAAGCTAGAGAGGCGTTGCTAGCGCACGTCCTCCCAACGTGACTTCGGATCGCTGTGCCAGTTTGACCTGGCTGCGCCGAGCTTGCCCCAAGGCTGTGGCGGCGAGGACTTAGGCGCTCTTCGGTTCTCCGCTGTTCCAAGTGCACCAGGAAAAAAAAAGAGCAGGCGTGCCTTTTGTTTCCAAACCGAACTATCGGCTTCCACCATGAAATCACTCACCGTGCGATAAGTAAACAAGTTGTCCCAAGCCGCTTTTGGACAGTTAGGCCTCCGCAATATAACGTTCCCGATCGATAGGGTGCTGTTTGGTCAGCCATCGAAACGCAGAAGAATAAGATACAGTGACTTTCCATCTTTCTTCATACGTCTCGCCAGATTTAAACAGTTTCTCAAAACTACGTATTCACTACGGTATGGCCAAATTTTATGATGAGATATGTCTAGCGGCAGCGATATATTGCACTGTGAAGTTCACGATCTCCAAGAGTACGACGGAGTTAGATGCTGCTCTCGCAAAATGCTTTGGCCTCTCTTCTCCCGCTACATCAATACTTTGCGTCATCTCTTCCTGAAATGAAACACCAGAAAAAAAAAATTATATTATAGTGCCTCCTGCCCTCGCTCCCAAAAAACAGTTTATATCCTGGACTCGTACGTTGATCTCAAAGAAGCGACGAAAACCGAGCCAAAACAAGTTTATCGCTGAAGGGAAAAACGAGCAGAGGTGTTTTTTTTTTCGCTTGGTCATAAATTTGAGTTCAACTAGCCATTAGTGTCTCGTACACGAGAATAAAGCACTTTCGAACAACAAAACGCAAGAATGCATCGAAGCACTTATTTCTGCGCGGCGATAAAATTGAGCCTGGGGTTTAGCGCTTGCCACTGACGTAAAAAAGAGAGAGAAAGAGAGAATGGAAGTAATTTATTTTAGACCGCGCAGAGCTACGAGAAATTGACTTTCTTCAAGACAAATGCGCAACACGCCGTGCGGGTTTGGTTGCTTGTTCCTACTAGGCAAAGGACGCGAGCATAAAATAAAAATTAATGCCGCAAGAGCAGCTGCTTCATAGCGACATTTGCAAACGCACTGATACTCATCAGTGTCGTCATCACCAGTGCATCATTTTAACACAGCCGCTGCATGTTCGCGGTGCTTTGTGGAGAGCTCAAGGTTCGCTTTTGCAGTAACTGCATGACGCATGTGAACTAGCGAGCGAAACTCTGTGGCCTGTGGGTCGCATCTTTTGCAAGAATTTTCAGTGAATCCTGTTTTTTATATGCGTATGATGTGTCGAACTTCATAAATGACGCATCGATTTGTCGAACACCATGCACAGGCAGCAACTGCAGCTGGAGGTCTACCTGCCGCACACTGAGCGATCTTATTCATTAGCGAAGACACTAGGTGTAGGAACGCGGTAAGAAGTGGGTACGTGGCAATTTCAGTTTACTTTTATTTACATAGTGCCGTAAGCTTCAGGGGGTCTTGTCAGCCGTTGCGCTGCATTTGCTCGGGCTCGCACCTTTGCTTTGACGGCGCTCAGTCGAAGCGTACAACTGGATTAGCCTTGACCGGACACTGCGGCAGCCGCAGGGCACCCCGTGAAGTGCTACAGTGCCTGCGACTACCAAGCATTGCGAGTTCTTGTTAACCCAGGGCAAAGGAAACAATCTCCACGTGGGCGGCGAAGGGGTAGGGACGAAAACTTCGTTGTGACGACCCCCCCAATTGCCTCTCAGCGCGTTCGGCTCACGTTTTCTGTTCACGCGCCTAGAGGCTTGCCGCCGATTCAAGGCGGCAAGTTTGCATTGCGATACCGTGCGATCACCGTCGACCTTTCGCCCTGGTCCAGCTTACTTCTGGTGGCTCTCGGAAACGGGCATGCTTGCGACACGTGAAAGAGTGACCGACGTCAAAGTTATCGGGCGCCCCGTCAGCGCCTTTGGTGCGCGTTGTCAAACTGGCATGTCTTCGACTGCTTCCGTGCTTATCCTTGCAAACACACTCGTAAGTAGAACCGCGTGCGGTAATCGAGTGGATCAGGCGGATTATTGCCCCAACGGCAAGAAGTTTACGTGTTACCATAAGAAGCCGCTCTCATGGCCGCAGACCCCAGTACGTGTAGCTTAAAGTCTAGATAACTGTGCGCCGCGGAGCTTGCCCGTGTCTCTACGACTTTTCTAGTTTCGATTTATTTACACTTTGGTTGTGTCATAAGGGGAGAGGGTATGAGCCGTCACGTGCACGAAGGTGGCGTCCTTGTAGCGGGTTTTCAATCGACCAAGTGTACTTTCCTCTCAGAGGACAAACAAGCGACGATTCGCCCAAGAGTTGTGTAAGGGCTTAGCACCGAGGGAATAAGAGGCCCCGAAATTCCGCCAGGCGTTCTGAACCGGGTTTAAGGTGTGGCACCATCGGCTCTGCCTAATGCCGTAGGGTCTCCCTACAGACGACGGTTGATCTCCAAAGTGTTCCCTTTTTCTTTTCTCTTTTTGTAACGTTCATTCCCATACTTATGTAACTTCTGTAGAGTCTGTAAGTATACGTTTTCCTCAGCCTTTCTGGAACTTCTCCAGCGTCTTTACTTCCTTTTCAAACGACCAGAAAGTCAATTGCTGATATTTGCATAGCGGCAGTACTTCTCCCACTTTGCTATACCACCTCACGTGGTGCGTCTCGGGCGCCGTGTGTGGAGTATGTGTTTCTCAACAGCAAAAGAAGCCTGAATTTTACTCTAGACATGGTCGTAAAAAATCAATCACCTATCATTAAATGTATTTTAACATAAAAAACACCGATACCCTTGATGTGTATTGAGTGAAATACTTGGAAAGTGACCATCATTTTTGTTGTAAACGTTATAGTGGTTGGTGAAAACACGATAACCTCTAAATGCGCATTTTGTAGCATATTGTATATTTCTTAAACATTTCATTAACTAACCGCTAGGTGAAAAAGAGTGATCATCCCCAATAGTAGACGAGAACAACTACTTCATTTTTCATATTTCAAAGTATTGGTTGAAAATATAAAATTTAAGCAACATAAATTTAACCTCGGTTTTCTCAATCGCAAGACCAACACTCACACAAGAGGCCATGAAACTTCGAACTGGAAGCGATGCATTGCCGCAGTATCTGTTCACAATCAGTACATCGCGTGCGGGGAGACGCGAGGACGTCATCCGAATATGTTGGTCACCGCAAGTTTTGCTGTGCATCCTTTAAGAGTCTGAAAACCCGGCCAACGCTCACCTCAACCATCGAAAGCGAGACGCTGCCCTGGCTTCTTCATCGAGCTGATTTAGGGTAGCGTTACCGATTCATCTACGTCTGTACGCAGTGTTTGCCCAACGCACGCCACTTCTCTGAAAACACGATAACCCACACGAACACCACATAGAGAAAATCTTGTTTCTGTACGACTTATAAAAGGCTCTCTGGCATTCCTCATGCACCCTTATAGTTCCCATCAATGCGTGAGCATTTCCGAGCTGCTACCCGTGCAGCTTCCCGTTCGTCTGCTCACCTGCAACCTAATGCGTTGCGCGTTATCGTAAGTGCACCTCTCCTAGAGATGATGTGGAGCGGTAAAAAGTAAAGGCTCTCCTGAGCTACCGTATTCACTCGCATACAGCCAGCCCCTTACCTACCGTATCTGTACAACTTAGAGCTTTTAGGCCAGGTGAATATCGGCTGGTATTGCATAAATGTTCGCTAATGTAGGCCAGTACTGTCTAACAATAGATCCACCTGGTTAACGTTGAAAAAAAATGATTGCTAACACCAGAAAGTATATGCTTAACGGTGACCAATATTACGTAGTACTGCACCAAATAAACGAAGTAATAACAACTAATGTTATTCACTACCTGGCAATTCTACACTGGTGTAATTTCTGCCTCAGTAGGTATTTGGAAAGTACTTGAACATTTTTAGCACAGCGCACGACTACGCAGACACAAGAGAAAAGACAACGTTGCGCTTTTTTCCTTCCTCTCTTGTGTCCGTGTAGTCGTGCGCTGGGTTAAAATATGTTCAAAATAACGTGCTTTGTTTGTCGACCAGCCAACCTCGTATTTCCGGGACAGCCACAAAATGGCGTACAGTTTTCTCACAAAAAAAATTTCCTCCAGCTAGTTTTTTTTTTGTCTACAACTTACTAAACACATCAAGGAAAGCACTGCAGACCACTGCATCTCCTTAAAGGCAATTTCTTCAGACTTCAACTCTCATTTCCTCTGACTACTCTTACCGCTTGCGAAGTCATCTTCAACCGACGATGCGGTAGTGAAAGGTCTATATATTTTTTTTTCGTTAACACTCGGGAACATCTCCCAAGTTTGACGTCCGTCCATTTTTCCAAGGGAGCGCCCAGCGCGAATAGTGGAGAGGAAAAACGAGAAACGAAACTACGCAACCAGGCTGAGTAAAGCAGCGGCGTGCAACTGACGCGTGGAATATCGCACGCGAGAAAACGAAACACCGGCAGCGGTGGCACGCGACGGCCAAGTAAGGAGAACCCATTTGCGCGCTGTGTCTTCTTTTTTTTTCTCTTCTCAGCACCAGGTCATGAATATTCCAGGCCGCACGGGCAGCCACTCTCGAAATGCTCCAACTCTCGTTTCGTGGAGCGGGCATGTTGGGAGTCCTAAGAAGGAGCAGAATCTTAGGGAGTGGAAATGAACAAGCAGGGTTGGCAGGGAAAGTCTGTTTGAGTAGCATCTTGCAAAACCTTCGCGCCACCCAGGAGATTCAGCACAGACTCGCCGCTTGGTCGTTTAGGAATATTTCACACAGGCATGGAAATAAAGAGACTCTGCTAACTAGGGACCGTTGTAACACACGCGAAGCGCCGCATGTGGGAAGACTTACACGCACACCTAGCTATACGCTATGTTGTCGTGGCTGCCCGCTCACAGGAGTACATGGCTTTTTCGCGGCTATTCATGAAGTGATGTCGACGTTCCGGGAGGTAGGCGATGTCACCGGCATCATTCAACCGAGTCAGTCCTATCATTTGGCTTCTCATCTCACGTTTCTGATTTCGCGTACTTAATCATGTAGGTTTGGTTTCGTCGAACATTGTGGTACGCATGCTCTCGTGGAACAAAAGAGATGACGTTATATTGGTCCCACACCCGTTTTCTCTTCGGATGGCTGTAATTGCTGAGCGTTCGAAAACGCCTAATAAATTGCTCTTCTTTATTTCTTTTTTTTTGTGCCAGACAGTGACGTTTTCTCGTGCAAAGAATAAGTCAACTCTCGAAATGCAAGCAATAATCAAGATAAATATCTGATTTTTTCGACAAAAAGGCGTCTTTACATTTTTTTTTCCAAAATAACAAAGTGTTCGTCAATTTCCCCGCATATTAGGTAGAGAAAGAAGAAATATGAAAAACCAACTGTAAAAAAAAAAAAACGTTGCTGGGTGTCGGCACACTCCTGATGAGCCGGATGACACTGCTTACGATATTATAAAAAAAGAAACCTCGAGCCAAGAGGTACAACATGTTTTTTCATGCATTTATAAATATAAATGAACAAAAGAAATTCTACCACAACCTAGGAAAGTCTCTCGAGTTAATCCAATACTAAAACCTAGAAAGACTTTCTTGGGCCTCTTTTGTGCCTCTTGCGCACACATTTCACGTCACTCTCATGTTTTATACCTACGTGATTTACTTGCATTTAGCGCGAGCAATTTTAGGCTCCTTTACAGCCAGTATTCCCCTAATCTTTTGTCTCACGTACTGGCAATTTTTGGTCATCACGTGGCCTTTGCACTAGTAAACTCCATGTACAATCAACGTATTTTGCGTCTTAATTTTTTTGTTCAAGTCAGTTTGACGTGTTATTTATGCAAGGTAATAGGAAAAATGATTAGCGCGCTACTTGAGTGGAGGCTCAATGGAACAAATGTGTTGTCCATTTATTTAACAGGTTTTTGACAACAGGAAATGCACAATCAATTCTATATTATATATAACAGCGTATGTGAAACATGAACGCACCTGTGGTAACGTAATAGTCACGGTAAACTTGGAGATAAGAAGGGCATTCGACACCGTCAATAAAGTTGACATTCTTCTACGTATGTTGGAACTTGGAATGTCGGGTAGCTCTTTGCGATGTACTTCGGAATTTTCATGAAGTCCCAATATATTTTACCAGATAGGCGAAGAAAGAGTGTACAACACGACGTCAAGCAGGAATTGCCAAAGAACTTGCCACTAGTGCATAACCATTTTCTATTAAAGTGTCTTATGGCTTATTCTCCAAGACTGCCATCGTAGTTACGATTCTGACAGTATACAGATGAAGCGTGCATGTGTTCATTTGGAACTAATTGATGTTCAGTTAACTCAGATGGCATTACCAGAGGGTATAAATACTGTCAACAACTTTTTTATTGAGTAAAAATTGGTTCTGCTACAAGCGAAAAGCGTTGTGTTGTAGTTTCACTCGCACGAAGTTGAATAAATTCGATCTTTGCCTAGAAAAACGATTTTTAATCACTGTGATACCGCATCAATTTCTCGTCATAATACTTGATCGGCAGCTACATTAGACACAACACACGCAAAAAGTTTAAAGCGATGTTAATAGATTTGTAAATGTAATACGCATAATTTCTACCATGTCATGGGGTAGATTAGCGTACTTACTCACTGTTCGCAATATCCTAATAAGACAATATATTCTGCGGAAAACCAACAAGGCCTTTAGCGCACGCCTGAACAGAAACTTCAATGACGTTTAGTTAGGTCATTAAACATATGTCTGGGGGTTCCAATAGTAACTTCGAGCTTCATTGTAATGCTAAATATCACCAATCTCGCTTAACCGACATGAGAAGTATAGAAACATGGCTATATCTTTTTCGCCTACAGGCACGACATAAAAACAACCCGTCGGCTCTAGAAATATTACTAAGTCATGAAAGCTCTATTCATAAAGAAGTTGAGAGGAGGAGTAGGAAGCATGGAGGTAAGACAGGGAGGGAGGTTAGCCAGTTCTCAGACCGGCTGGCTATCTTGTAAGAAGTTAAGAAGTTCAGAAAAACACGAGTATGTTATTAAAGAACAAATTTCAAACTCGGATCTTGATTATCCTTCATGGCTGCTCACGCTACCAATAATCGAAGTGTGAATGAATGACATGATCATAACAAAATGACATGTTCATTCAAGCCGGCCAACAGCTAGCACACTACCAGACATTAAGAAGCTATATGTGTTACATACGTGTCTATAGAGGCTGCTCCTGTGCCCCAACCTTTTCGACATCAACACTTCGTATACAACATCTGAATCTGCTAGATTCGTTTATGTTATCTCACGTGAAAGCCTCTACAATAGCTGAAATATTCACTATCCTAAGTGCTATATATTTCATTATTTCTGTAAGAAATGCTCACAAATGGGTTGTTTTAGCGATGCACAGGTGGACCAGTATCACTATGTACCTCAATAGTGAAAAGTGTCAATTATGACCGGATCTACGAGGCAAAAAGAAAATCAAAAGCATCATGAAATAATGTATCAATGAATAGCGAAACACTGCCACATTACTGGCTACACAGAAGTTGAAAACCCAGCAGCAGAAGCACTTCACAAAGGTGATATGGTTTGTATTTAGGTATTGAAAAATAATTGCGCATCATTTCACAAACAAAATCTTTCACTACGTGTATAAATACGTGTTCGAGTAGAATTTTATTTCTAAAAGCTCTAATTTATACTATATACATCTTCTCATTGAATTTGCAATATCTTAGGCGGCAGTACAAATACCTTTATTTCCCGTTTATTTTTAGGTAGTGTATGCACTAAAATGTTTTTACACAGAATCGGCTGAAACTCTTGAAAGAATTTATGGATTCGTATGCGAAGACATTTATCACCTCTGTCTAGAATGTATGCAACTAGAGACAGCAAGACGCCAACATAAACAGTCATAATGACATTAATCTCCGAACTGCAAAGTTTAAGGAAACTTTTGAGCACATTGCCATCAAAAGATTTACCGAAGTGCGCTTTGAAATCATTGAAAATTGTTCTTGAATATACCGGTATTTTTGGCCGTTACTAGAGCATTTCGGCTTTGTTTTGGTATAACATTCCACGGTATGATAACGTGATCGCTGACTACTTTTGCCCTGGTAATGCTATGAAATTGTTCTTCCTTACCTTTTTTTTACATCGTGTAAACACATATATGTGATTGTTCATCATGTTATTTTGACTGTTATTTGATGAGTCGGTGGTTATGCTGAGTCGTATGTTGTATGAGCTGCGGCTTTGTTACGCTTATAAATTTGAACGCTACGGTCTTTATGTTGGAAAGCAGTATGAGCTAAAAAGGACCCAGTACCTTATTTGTGCGCTAACATCGCCTTAAATCATGTCAAAAAGTGAGTAAATGGCACGTGTTTATTGTTAATGAACAAACTTTTCGAAATGTTGCGGCACATAAGTCATTCATAAAAACAATTGTGCAGACGTGCTGAATGTTTTCGCGGGCGTACTTTAACACATTGATACTGCAAGTAAGAGTAGATTTTTTCTCAGATATGCTGCATAATAATGGAGTCTTTTAGAGCTTCCAAACGCATTTCGTGGAAGTTTCTCAAGCCTTGATAGTTTACCATGTGTGAAAAAAAAAACGGTGATGTTTTCCACACTGGGACAAACATTTCTCATCACCATCAACGTTTTCTTTGGAAGAAACACTTAGTATCTACTAAAAATTAAGACAGCTTCGCACTAGTGGTTTAAAGCCTGAAGAAACAGAAGCAGTGCGAGTTTAGTTTTCTCTTTTTTTGAGGGGTGAAGCTGCTTAAGGCATAGGGAACTATCTTTACATCCTAGACTATGTAGTTGCAGGCAGCCACCTCTAGTTTAGTTCTTGGAGGGTTCAATAGATGGTGGTACTTCTACATGATAAAAAGATGCGAGATGTCAAAAAACTGGATGACGGTACTTGGAGTGTTCACTCAGCAGGTGTGGACGGATTGACAGACGGACGGACAGATGGATGGATGGATGGACAGACATACAGACTCTACGGATATGCTGTAACATTTTCTCAAATTTATCCTCCCCTTTCTTTGTTCTTTTCTGTTTTTTTTCTTCTGTCCGCTTTTTTTTTCATTTTTTTTTCTCTGTCCCCGTCACCCTCTATTTTCAAGAGTGTGACATACTTTTGCATTCTTTTAATTTTCTCTCACTCTATTTCTGGCTGCCTCTATCCTTCATCTTCTCCCACTCTCTTTCTTTCTTTGTCTGTTTATTCTCTTGCTATACTTGGGCCGTTACTTTTTTCCCTCTGTCTCTTTATTTCTTTTTCTCTCTCTTTATTGTCTCGCTTCTCTGCCTTTTTTCTCTTCCTTCTGTATCTATATCAGTTTCTCGCTTTTTTTTTACAGCGAAGGCTGTTATGACATCACAATAAAAGTCGCGAGCGGCGCCGTAGCTGTCCGCAGCCGCCGCCGGTGTCCGTAACAACGCCGGTGTCCGAATCACTTAACTCAGGTGCACTTAGTACGGGTGCTAGGGCATTAAGGCACAACTCTAAGAGAAAAAGCTGATGCACTAGCGAAATCAGCAATAGACGGACCAGTCATCAATATTACCCCTACAACAGCCTTCATAGTAGCGTCTAGATTTCGGAGGCAAATGATGATGCGAGAATTCTCTACAGCATCTTTACAAAATTATCTGGATTTCGACCATCTAGTAAGACGCTTGAAAACGTCCTCTTGTCATAACTGAAACCTGGTTGTTTTAATTGCTCGATTACGCAGTCGTATTCCTTCATTAAATTTTATTTGTTCAGATAAACCTTGACTTCCTTTCTGCTCTGTTTTTTTGCGAAAAAAAGGAAACTGTGGAACACTTTTTCATCTCGTATAGAAAGTTTTCATGATTGAAATTGCTGTCACTAGAAATTCCGTTACGAATCCTTGCATTAGCTTTGAGAACGTCAAATTTACTATCCCTAGGTGCACATACCCTAGGGCACAGCAACGGGAAAGTGTGCGAGGCCATGCAAGATTTCGTTACACAGTCAAAAAGATTTACTCTAAACCTCGATTTTATACGGTTCTCAGTTAACCAATGTAAACTATTGAAAATATCCCTTCATAATAATCGTTTATTGCTACTTCAGTAGAAACTGATTCATTGAAATTTTTTGCCGGGATTATTTTACAAAAAAAATCAATATTTCTGTTATTAACCTTTTGGATGATATATATATATATATATATATATATATATATATATATATATTTATTTATTTCAGACACAGAAAGTTAAAGACACACTTTAACTTTCCACTCTTTGCCTTCGTTTCTCATTCATTTATTAATCGGGAATAACAAAGATGAAATAACAAATAAAGCATCACTGAATCCCAAAACATGCCCACACACGCAACATCCATGAGATACCCTTCAGTGCGAGGCATTGATTCGAGTTCCCACCGTGGTCAGATGCAGGCGCCAATTTTTCTACAAAATTAACCTCCCTATCTTTTTCTCCTGTTTATCTTTTTACTCTCTTTCACTCGCCGCAATACGAACAAAAAAACCATAAAAACAGAATTTTTTGCAAGCTTGTTTTGCCTTTATACATGTTGTTGAAAGACAGAGCACGCTTTACAGTAAATAAAAAAGAACGAAAGAAGGAGAACTCAATTTTAGTGTGTAACGCTTTCATCTTAGAGCAACTAAGTGACCAAAAAGTTTTCGGTGTAGTTGCATATTTTTTAATGGACACTCGGGCTGAGAACTAACGCAACCAGAACTTGCTTGGATGAAGCCACATCGTTCATATGACATTAAAAAGTTCATGCCATTAAGACTTGAACAAATAGATAGGATTCAAGAAATTGTTCCAAACGTGTTGTATTTTTGGTGCCGGTAATTGCAAATGGAATCGTCTATTCGCTCTGTAAGTTGAATTCAGTAACCACATCATTCACTCACCGGAATGCAAGTTGGAAAGTCCTCTTCCACATGAAAAAATCATTTTTTGTCAGGGACATTTACTTGAGTTACTACGACGGGAAGATGCAGGCACTAATTTTTTTATCTGATTAACCTCCTTTCTTTTTCTTCTTTCTTTGCTGTCTCTTTCTCACTCGCCGCAATGAGAACAAATATCCATAAAAATTGCAAATATTTGCAAGTTTGCTTTGCCTTTATACTTGGTAAAAAGCAGAGCACGCTTTACAGTACACAAAAAAAAGAAAGGAGAACTCAATTTTCGTGTATACCGCTTCAAGCCTTCCACCTTAGAGCAACTAAGTGACCAAAAATTTTTCAGTGTGCGTGAGCATTCTTTTATGGTCACTCGGGCTGAGAACTAACGCAACCACAGCTTGTTTGGATGAAGGCACATCGTCACATATGCATAAAATTTGGGCCATTAAGACTTGAACAATTTAGATAGGATTAAAGAAATTGTTTCAAATGTGTAGTATTTTTGTGCCAGCAATTGCAAATGGCACCTTCTATTCGCTCTGAGAGAGACCTTCGCGATCAGACTATTCAGTCACCGTAACGCAAGTGAGAAAAACCTCTTCCGCCAGGAAAAGTGAACTTTTTATCACGAGCATTTACTCGAGTTGACACTGTGGGAAGATGCACGTGCCAATTTGGCTCCCAGGTTTAGCTCCATGTCTCTTCTTTCTCTCTACCTCTCACTCTTACTCGCCATAATGCAAGCAAAAAAAAACATTAAAATAGCATTTTTTTGCAAATTTGCTTTGCCTTTATACGAGTGATTGAAAGGCAGAACACGCTTTACAGTGAACAAAAAAAGAAAGACAAAAGGAGAAATAAATATTCGTGTATAATGATTCCCTCTTAGAGTGACTAAGTGGCCAAAAAGCTTTTAGCTGTTTTTGCATATTCTTTCATGGTCACTCGGGCTGACAACGAATCTATCCACAGGTTGTTTAGATGAAGCCACATCGTCACATATATCATATAGGTTCAGGCCGTTAAAGAGGCCCTGAAGTAGTTTTTTCAGTAACCATAAAATTAATTCACTGGAAAAGCGTATTACCGCGGAAATTGAACGCCGCAAAAATTTTAAGAATCCTTTCAGTACGAGTGGAGTTACGAAGATTTGTCACACGCTGCAATCACATTCTGTCTTTTCTCGTCCCGACGAGGCGCTGGAAGCAAAGCAAAGAGGGATGGCAGGGGCAAAAAAAGTCACTCACGCTTCGTGACCTTGACCATTTTTCTTCTTTTTTTCTTTTCGAATATGTGACTTTTTCAGTGCGATCGCGCACGCACGCGTGGACAAGTGACGGCCTCTTGTGGCGGCCTCTATAACAACTGAGCCCACCAAGTTCAAGTAAGCCAATGGCTGATAGATTGGCCTACTGGGCTTAATTCTATGATTTGTCGAGAGAAGAGTAAGCTTTTTTAGCTGACTTTAATAATATATTGTGAATTCCAGGCCAAGTGCTGCGCTATAAAATATGGCTCACGTGTTGTCGGGAGCCTCTACTACCAATCGGCCGCGTTTTCGGACCATTCTCATAAAGTGTTGCAGGGCCCTTTTAAGACTTCATAAATATAGCATTGAAGAGATTTTTCCAATTGTGTAGTATTTTGTTGTCGGCCATTGCAAATGGTATTTTCTATTCGTTCTGAAATGTGCCTTCGTAACTACACCATTTAATCATCGGAATGCAATTGGGAAAGTCCTCCTCCGCCAGGAAAAGTCAACTTTTTGCCAGGGGCATTTACTCAAGTTACCAATACGGGAAAATGCAGGCTCCAATTTTTTTCACCAGATTAGCCTCCCTTTCTTTTTCTTCCTTCTATCTCTGTCTCTTTCTCACTCGCCGCAATGTGAGCAAAAAAACCACGAAAGTCGCAAGTATTTGCAAGTTTGCTTTGCCTTCATACAAGTCGTTAAAAGGCAGAGCACGCTTTACAGTAAACTAGAAAAGAAAGAAGGAGAACGCGATTTTTGTGTACAAGGCTTCAACCTTGAAGCAACTAAGTCACCAAAAAGTTTTTGGTGCGGTTGCATATTGTTTCATAGTCATTCGGGTTGAGATTTAAAGCATCCACACACTGAACGAAGGCACTCTTTTACGATTAATGAAAATGCTTCGTATGTGTAGTATTTTCAAATCCGGCGATTGCAAATAAAAGCTTCTATTCGCTCTGAGAGGTGTTTTCGTAGTCACACCATTCATTCACCAGAACCCGATCCATATTTTATCCCATGTACAGAGTAGAAACTAGTTTTAAACGCGAAGATTTTCTCAGTCTAAGGCGTCGGCCCCGTCCAAACCCCGCTGCGGATACTCGTCTCGTCTCATACCTCGTGCCTCGTGCCTCATCTCGTTTCGCTCGAACGCAGGTGGTCTGTATATAAGTGTTGGAGCGCGCGTTCAAAATTCAGTAAAGGGGGTCTCATCTTCGTCCAATATACAACGACGGCCCCAAGCAATAAAGACACGCTTTAACTTTCCTCTCCTTGCCTTCACTTCTCCTTCACTGAATATATATAAGAATAACAAAGACGAAATAGGAATTAAGCATTCCCGAATCACAAAACATGCCCACATCGCAACATTCACTAGATACCCCTCCCACTATTTTGTGAAACATTTACTCGAGTTTACATCATGGGAAGATGCTGGCGCCAATTTTCCTACCAGGCTAACCTTCCTGTCTCTTCTTTCTTTCTATATCTCTCGCTCTTTCACTCGCCAAAATACAAACAAAAACATATAAAAACGCAATTTTTGCAAGTTTGCTTCACCTTTGTACAAGTAGTTGAAAGGCAAAGAACGCTTTACAGTAAACAGAGAAAAAAAGAAGAAAAGGGGAAATCAATTTTTGTGCAAAACGCTGCCACATTAACGCAACTAAGTGACCAAAAAGTTTTTCAGTGTGGTTGCGTATTCTTTCATGGTCTTTCGGGCATAAAACTCACGTACCCACAGCTTGTTTGGATGAAGCCACATGGTCCCATATGACAAAGGTTGGGGCCGTTAGGACTTGATCAAATTAGACAGGATTAAAGAAATTGTTCCAAATGTGCAGTAATTTTGGTGCCGGCTATCGCAAATGGTGCCTTTTGTTCACTCTGAAAGGTGCCTTGGTAACTATACAATACAGTCACTAGAATGCAAGTGAGAAAGTTCTCGTCTGGCAGGAAAAGCCAACTTTTGGTCAGGGGACATTACTCGAGTACCCACCGTGGGAAGATTCAGGCACCAATTTTTCTGCCAGGTTAACCTCCCTTTCATTTCTTTCTTTATCTCTCTATATCACTGGCCGCAATGCAGGCGAAAACAATCCATAGAAATGGCAAAATTTTCACAAGTTTGCTTTGCCTTTATATAAGTGGTTGAAAGGCAGAGCACGCTTTACAGTAAAAAAAAAAGAAGAAAAGGAGAAGTTAACTTTCGTGTATAATGATTCCGCGTTAGAGCGACTAAGTGGCCAAATGTTTTTTGGCGTGGTTGCATATTTTTTCATGGTCGCTAGGGCTTAGAACCTACACATCCACAGCTTTTTTGAATGAAGCCACACCATCAGATATGACAGAAACGTTCGGGCCGTTAAGACTTCAACAAATTAGATAAGACTCAAGAAATTGTTCGAAATGTGTAGTAATTTTGGTGCCAGCAATTTCGTATGTTGCCTTCTATTCGATATGAGAAGTGCCTTCGTAACAACACTATTCACTCACTGTATTGCGAGTGGGAAGGTCGTCTTCCACCAGAAGAGCCAACTTTATGTCAGGGAAAGCCAATTTCTTTGGGCGTTTCGCAGGGCCCATTATTTGATATATCAAACGTTCTGGCCATTTCGTTTTGTGTTGCCTTAAAATTTTATATGAACTGACGTTCAAAACATGGTTGTGCTCTAAATACTTGATATACAGGGTAACATGATTGACCCGAGTTTGATATAGCCGGGTTTTACTGTAAGTAGTGCTACGTTACAGGCCAGGAATAATATTTGGTGTCGTCCACGTTTTCTTTTTCAAGCAACTCTTCATAGCGAATAGCAGAGTGGCTGGGTTTCACAAAGGCGGAAAAAAGCATGTAAGGGCTCGGTCACACGAACCAGGACTAGTCACTGGATAAGAAGACGATGAAGCTGAAGAAAAACCTGGTGTTCGGACAATGATGCTCATACACTGATGTTCGTAGTAATTTATATAGTTTATGTATACTTAAAGCACAGTGGTAAGTGTCGATGACGCTAATTGATTACGACGCTGAAATAGCCTGTTTTGTGGCAGGTTGTAGTCCCTTTTTTGATAAAGTGGCGAAGGAGAATACTATGAAGTAAAATGCCTCGCTTTTGTCAATAATGTATAATATACGAAATGACGTAGCTGACAGAGTCATGTAGCGTATATCAAAGCTCGGTTCATAACAATGTATTGCGAAAACAGAATAGAGTAGTCATTCTACGTGGAACGTGTGCAGAATAATGCAATACAGAAGCATAGTAGGCTATTGACGCAGCGCCTAATGTTTGTAGCAGATGCTGTTTTACCACATGATGACCTTAGATTCAATGTTCGTTCTTACATCGTCATAAATACCTTCAGTCGCTACGCTGCACACAATTCCCGAGTTGCTGTTACTTGTTCGGAAGATTTCCGGCACGCGATAGTGTAGATAATTAACTCTGAAAGTGTTCGGTTACTTAGGAAACTAGCTTTATAACTTTTTATCATTACCTAATATTTTCTCGACCCTCATTGCAGCGTATTGGAGCCGACGAGAAAAGAACATCGCAGGGTAAATGTTGTTCGATATGCGAGACATGCACAGTTCGGTTTTAATGTAGTCCGTCGAATTTCACCGCCAATTTTACGACCCTCCCCCCTTCTGCTGCACGAAGTTCGCGAGCTAATAGAACGTTGTGCAAGGTTATGGATTGATTAATCTCGTGACAAGGGTTCACGTTATTAATTAAAAACAAGCGAGTTCGCCTGCTCGTGTATGCTTTCGCAAGAGAGAGGGCCCGATTGATCGATGGTGTGCGGTAATTGCTAGACGACCTCAACTCTCGGTTCAGATAACGTGGCTAAAGTGAAAATCCGATGACGTCGATGGGTGCAAGGCAGTTCGAGAGTTCTCTTTACACGTAGCACTTTTGTTACTTTCTTCGGCGAAGCGGTGCGGTGCGATGACAGGTATCAAAAAATTGACTAATGTTTCGCTTTTCAGGATGCTGTATTTTAGCGCTGCTTGAATCGTTTAGATAATGTTCAAATAATTTGAACGGCTTGAACAAGTCGGGACACCTTCACGCTTATAACCCGTAAAAAATCCCAGTTTGCTGCATTTTTCTAAGCCAAGCGCTTCAGTAGTGCGTGTAAACCAGAATAATATATTTGAAGTGGCAATCTAGTTTCATTTTTTCAGAAGCAAAGAGTGCTATAGATATTCTTTATATTCGCGCTTCCTCCAGCAGGCTCTTGCCTGCGCTAAAACAAAAACAAAAAACTACGTAAGCGATAAACGCTTATGATTCCTTATTTTATTATAGCGTGTGTAATGAATGCCTATTCTAAAACTACTCATCAGAATGTCCACATCAACACTGCAATGCAAAAATGTGCACAAAGCAAAGTTGGGCACCTTTCAAAAAAACTACAAAGTGATAGAATGAGTGAGAAAAAAGACGATGAAACATATGGAAAGGTAGTTCATGGTTTAAAGCGGTTTCATACTGTTTCAAGGTACTTCATTGTTTAAAACAAACAATCTACATTTAATCTTTGACCCAGCTAAAGTTGAGTCGAGATCGTTAAGGGTCACACTCGCTGACTTTTAGGTATGCGGATAATTGACGCGTTTCCTTCCCTTTTGCCCAGCTGTTGGCAACTCCGGGCTTGGACCGAGGCGCCTAAGAAGGCAATCACGCTGCTGCGATCCATTGTTTCAGCTAATCCGCCTGCTGCTCCAAATGAGTTTCTTCAAACACCGTAGCAAGAGCTCCACTTGGACGAAACTAAGGACATGAACAAGAGAGTAAGTCTCCGTTCCGCGAGAGTGGGACACGACAACGCTTAGTCTTGTGGAGATGACGAAACGGGAGCAAGAAATGACGGATAAAGGAAACTTAGATAAAAAAGGGTGGAGACGATGAACAAAGGGAATCGGGCTGTACAAGCTCCACTGGATGAGATCCTTCATTAGCCGCATTGTTATTGCCATCATCAGCCCGTAGTGTCAATGGGAGGCGTCCGGCCCACACGCCGTGTGCGCATGAAGTGCTCGGCGCGGGATTTGGTAGCTTCTGTCGCTTCATATCCGTTTAACCCAGGGCACGCCACTTTCAGCCCTCTTGCAATCCTATCCACCGCCATATCACTCTATCAGTCCCTGAACTTTTTTTGTAGACTTGACCTCTAGTCGAAAAAGTAATTTTTTTGTAGACAAGGTTCGACTTTTGTCGTTGCTCTTCTTGTTATTAGACACCCTTCCTCTTTCTCTCTCTCTTTCTCTCTCGATATATAGTCTGCGCTAGAAGTATTTCTTCATGTTTTAATAAAGAAAGTAAGCATGGGTCACGGTTAAGGAAAGCTGAAAGTTTATTCCATTGATTGTTCGTTAGCGAACCTCATTTTTGATAATAGCGCCAGATTTCAGGCGGTGAGATCGGCTTCGAATTCATGAAGCAGCGCATGAAAGTGCACTAAGCGTATACGAATCAATTTACGCATAAGGGTAATTTCCTACGTTTTCAGCCTGACATTGAAGGTTCACAGCAATTTCGTAACGTCAAGCTCCACCCACAGCTTTATGTGTTACGAGACTTGCGTATGAGTTACAACTCGCCTCGCTTGTTGACGCGGACTGCCTGATGCAATGCTCGAGAAATGGCGAGGGATGTTTATCGATGCGTCCACCTGCTTCACGAAAACAGTTCACACGACGACTGTTTCGAAGACTGTAGTGAAAATGTGTGGCTTTCAGAAGATTGATAATGCACCCTATTACCCTAACTTAGAGACCAACGACACCTACTTTTTTATATGGCTGCACAGAGATCTACGAGGCATATAATGCTGATGATAATGACGCGACGGGAATAGTTCGTTCACAAGTTTAAGACAAAGGTTCAGACTTTATTTGAAGGGGTATAAATTATTAGTACAGACGTACAGAAAAGAGTAATTAGGTTAAGGAAGGCTGTAGTAAAAAGTGACACGGTTGTTTCACTTCTGGCACCATTAGAGATTCGTGAGGCTGGCAACACATAAAATAACCTGTAAAAACAACCGACAACAAAGCAAGAGAGCGACATTGTGCGTGAGAATTGTGCTGGTGTGTGCCAAACATTATCGCCTGTTTTAAAAGGAAAGCTTTTGTGTTCACCAAACGCAGCATTATATTGTTTATTTGATTTCATTTTAATTTGACTAAATATACCTTTTAAAAATGGAGAAGCCAAGACATTATAAATAAACCAAAAGCTCTCTGCAGAAAATCAGTTAAAACAAAATCAGCGCTGACAAAACAGCACAGGACTGAGCGCAAAGGCGCTGCCGTCACCGGTGGCATAGCCAGAAAATTTTGTTAAGAAGAGGAGGGGGTGATGGTCAACTATACTTAAAGTACATTCGTGTGTGCGCTTACATCGATGCGCGTATATTTGCACAAGCCATAGAGTTTCCTAAAATCACCTGAAGGGAACTCTGGGGCTGCGATCGTTCAACGACCATCGGAATTGATGGTATGACACAGATTTGCTTAGTCTTCCTGCTTGCGGGCGGCGATCACACTTCTGGCTTCTTTTATTGTTGTGTTTTTGTTTTGTTCCAAAGGAAAGAAGAAACCGTTTTACACTTCGTGACCTTATTTGAAGAGTTAAGCTTGAAAGATCAAGGTGGTGAAGCGCAACTGCCAAACATTCGCCGATTGTTGTTTCGTGACAAAGCAGTTTCAAGCCCCGCGAAGCCAGAACAAAGAAGACTAGGCGAATACATGTCATACCTACAATACCCATGCTGGCTGATGCGCTATGCGTTGTAGCTCCCGTAGACACTAGCGCGAGAGTTCCCTCTGGTGTATATTTAGGAAATTCTATGGCATAAGCGCAACTGAAAAATTTTGAGGGGGGGGGCAGGGGTGAAAGAGCGGGGGGTGAGGAACCATCAGTTGCTCCCCGCCCCCTGTTTCCACCAGTAGCCATTCCTAAGAAATGGTGATTACTCATTAGGTTGTTTTTTATCTAAACAGATAAGGCAGCGTCACGCACGAGTTGGCAATAACCATTATTTACTGATTCCTTCGGTAAGTAAAATGGTAATTCATAAAATTACTAGCTCGCAAGAAATTTGCACTGCTAAATACATTTCCCAAGGGCTCACACAATGCAATTTAGTGCCTTGTCAGGCTGTTGGTGTCTTGTCATACAGAAGAAATAAATCACGAAATCTCCCTTTTCAATAAACTGGATGAAGGTTTACTGTTTCAAGCAGTATCCAGGATATTTGAAGATAAATACCGATGTGTCACTAGAGAGCCACCTAGAGAGGAGAGGACGGGTAAATATCGACGGTTTTACAAAGACGTAAGCTGTCCGAGTGATAAGAACGAAATGCAGGCGAGCAGACATTGCGGCGTCGGACGCAGCAAAGTTGCGTTGTCTGGCGGCTTTGGAGTTCACGCGGAAACAGATCTTTCTTTTCGCTTCGGCTCGAAATGACGGTGGATAAAAAACGAGTTTCCTGCTGCTTCGGCAAACAGGGGAAAACAAACCGGAGAGCCGAATCACGGACTCGACGGCGGAAGTAAATCCGCAGCCAAAGCCGCCTTCGGAGCGAGCTCTGGAGAAACTATGTTCGCGCACCGATTTGTCAACGTCTTCCGGCCGCGAGTGCGGCAAGAAGCAGACTTGCGGCGTGGGTAAGTGTGACTTTGTACATACAGTTATCAACGATAATGCGACGGAAATGATACGCGCCTCTAGAGAAGGAGTGGTGTGGGCGTGCGAGTAATATCTATCAAATGAAGGACACGAATAATAGAAGAAGAGCAAGAAAGGGTGCGAATGTGATGTCTTGATTCTTTAGGGCCAGTCGATTTAGCCATTAGCAGCAGCTTACTTCAACAGGAGCTTGCAGAGCTGGGCCGTGTTGATAATATTTTTTGACGTGAAGTCATTGTTGCGTTGGTTTGATGTTGCATTTGTGGTTATTTCGTTCTGTCCTGCCGAATTAGATGAAATTGTGATCGTGATTAGAACGTTGATACAACTACCAAAAAGCAATCAAGAACCACAACGCAAAATGCGTAATTTGGTTTAAACACTCGCGCTTATAACACACACACACACACACACACAAACACACACACACACACACTTACGCGCACGCGCGTGTGTTTAACCTGAAATAAACTAAAACTGAACACACACACATGCGTGTGTGTGTGTGTGTGTGCGTGCGCGTGCACGTGTGTGTGTGTGTGTGTGCGTGAGTGTGTGTGTGTGTGTTTGTGCGTGCGCGTGTGTGCGTGAGTGTGTGTGTGTGTGTTTGCGTGTGTGTTTGTGTGTGTGTGTGTGCGTGTGTGTGTGCGTGGGTGCGTGTGCGCGCGCGTGTGTGGGTGTGTGTGTGCCTATGCGTGTGTGTGTGTGCGCGTGTGTGTGTGCGTGAGTGTCTGTGTGTGTTTGTGTGTGTGCGTGAGTGTGTGTGTGTGTGTGTGTGTGCGTGTACGTGTGCGTGAGCGTGTGCGTGCGTGTGTGTGTGTGTGTGTGTGTGTGTGTGTACATGTACGCTGACCCACTAACGCATATAATAAGGAATGTCTTTCACACGCCCACTGTCCAGAACAATTATGCAGTATTCCTGCTGCTATTCTTTTAAAAAAGCAACCAGATTAACTCAAATATCATTATCGTTTGCTCCATTTGTTTTTTAGTGTGTTTATAAAAAAGTAAGAATTGTTGGTGCTTCGGTAGCTCACGAAGCCATTTCAGTTGTGTGTCTTTCTGCAGTGAAGAAGCATATGAACAAATTTTTTGTAAACCGCAAATATGGAAGGGCGGAGAGATGTCCAAAGCAATTTGAAAAGCTGAAGGAAGAAGAAAGAATAAGAACAACAAAAGAGAAGGCAGGGAGGTTAACCAGGCACATGTCCGGTTTGCAACCCTATGCTGGGGGAAGGATAAAGGGCAGTACACAAATGAAAGAGAGAGAGAAAGAGTAAAAAGAAGAGAAAAAGACCAAAAAGTGCCAGTAAATGGGTTGACGCGTATGCAGCAGTGGCACTACACAAAATATAAAAGATGTTCACATAGGCCCGAAGGGCTCAAAAAGCGCATGAGGACTCTGATTGCCTTTTGAGCCGACGCAAGATGAAGATGGTGCTTCAGCAGCATCTGCACAGATAATGGCCGATCGCCCAATTATCGCAACGCGTCAGAAAGTTTTTGTCTCTCCGAGGCCAATCGAGGACTTAGAAAAAAGAGAAAGAAGGAAGGCAGGAAGGTTAACCAGCTGCTAGTCTCCCGTATGCCACCCACTGGGTTTGGGGGGTAAGAGGTTGAAAGAGAGAGAGATAGTTAAAAAAAAGAAATCGAGTACTGAGAGTTCGGGTAAACAAATGCGCTAAATGCGCTTATTCAATTCTTCAATCGCCTAGTTTGTCTCACTTTTGTTTTTCTTTCGGAAATGCACTCTTTTTTGAAGAAACTCCCCAACTACTTTTCTTCTTCGCTCGAAAGGAGTGAACTTACACGTTCGAGAAATGTGCATTCCCAAAAAAACATGTAATAGCAAAGAGAAGAGCTTGTATCATTAAAATATGCGTCAGTCGCTTTTCGCAAAGAAAAGTCGTAGCGAGGAGAAGAACGAAGTAATGCAGAAAGAGGACATAAATTTTATGCGTGTACAGCCAGATTTAGGCACCCAGTCTAGACATGATCTAAGCTCCATATCATGTGAATACGCCAAAGTTAAGGACCCCGTTCTTCCTTTGCATACGTTGTTAAGAAATAGGCGGCCAGAAAGACAACGCACATATACACGTGAACACGTGGAAACAAGAGCTGTTTGTCTTTTGTAGAATTCCTGCATATATAAGGTGACTGGCGCTAGACTAGAGAAGAGAATGCAGTTTGTCGAATCGCTTCATTGTACTTTACCAGCAAAAATAGTTTGCATCACTCACCATGCCAGACATGAAGGCAATGAACGTGAATGTTTTTTTTTTTGAAAACATGATGTAAGAAAACATCAGATCAGTTCAGAGTGATGAGCTACACTTGCAAAGCTCTTTTTATTGCTTCGATGGACACAACTCTCGCAGATCCGCGCTTTACTGTGTGTACTTTTGTGTCGGCGCTGTATCTCAAGGTCAGTATACAACAAGCCTGAACCGATATACCCCATTTGGAAGAAACATATTGATGCTAAAGAATATAAAGTACAAGAATAGGTTTATGCTGAGGTGAAGCACGTTATACGATGAATTAGATGTCACAGAAATGGAAGAAGAAAAAGAAAAGAAAATGAGGATGAGAAGAAGACAAAGAACAAACTTTAATAAAAAGTACCATTTATGATTTCCTAAATATGCCTCTAAAAACCTAAGACGATGAAATTTAGTAACACTTCTTCCAAGCCACTCATTTGCAAAGCTTTCAGAGATAACTAAACAACTAAGAGGGCGACTGATGTAATAGAAAGAAATACTGTCGTTCCGTAACCCGAGAGCTGGACGTAATTCACTTCGCTTGTGTCCCAATAGGGCGAATAAGAGTGCTGTTGCTTCATCCCGTCGTAAACATGGCTGTCCTCCCCAAATCTCACCACACTCTCCCATCCAACGAATCCTCCCTACTGACCAAGTCAATTAAGGACGATGTTGGCCCAATCCACGCTCAGCGTCCACTCGGATCGAGTTTCGTAGTTTAAATTGAAAATGGCCTCACAGACCGTCGTGTCACCATAGGTTAGCAGCTCTCCGCTATTTCGAAGAGCACCTCTGTCCAGGCGAGCATTAGAAGTGAGCGTGAACGGGAAAGCCCTTTAGAAGTAGCCGCTCGCTGAAAAGTTTATAGAAGCACTCCCGTCATGCAATAGAACTCCCGACTCAATCGTGCACGCCCTCTCGACAACAGATTTCTCAACGTCCGTCCATTAGACACTTATTTTGAACGCCCGCGATGGCCCACTCGCGATGACTTCGTTTTGTCGTGTTCACCGTTTTTGGTTTCGGTACCTTTTTGATGAAGGAGATATATGCAAGCTCTTAGCGAGCCTTACGAGTATGTTATATAAGCGCAGATAGCGGAGATTTAACCGCAGCCAACCTCTATGGTGTTTACCATAGCTGGAGTGCTGGAGCGTTAATAATAATAATAATAATAATAATAATAATAATAATAATAATAATAATAATAATAATAATAATAATAATAATATAAAATTATTATTATTATTATTATTATTATTATTATTATTATTATTAATATTATTATTATTATTATTATTATTATTATTATTATTATTGTTGTTGTTGTTGTTGTTGTTGTGGTTGCGAGAATATAAAACTCCTTGATGTAAAAAGGGATGCGGACTAACAAACAATTTTTCTCCCGAACAAAGACAACGAAATAAAATATTGATATAAATTCTGCTGTTGAATAACCGGGCAATGGCTGGTTTTGAAGGAAATACTTTCTAACATCTTTCTTTTTAACGCGGCAGCGTTAAAGAACTCGTTTCGCAGACACTCTGGCGCTGACGTCGGTGTTGTTGGTTGTGAGCAAAATAATATCATCTACGCTGGACTGAAAAAATGAAAATGATGCAAATAAAACAAATGACAAAAAACCCTGGGTATGAGTGAGAATTGACCCCGGTTCATTTGTGTGGCAAGCGGGTGTTTTACCAGACAGCCACACTCTTGCTTCTGGATACATTGAAAGTAACTTTCAATCTTTACAAACACACGCATCCTGTATGCATGCTTTGTGTTATAACATTAAAAATTGCCGTAAATAACCCTTTCAGGCGCCCATTTATGAAAGAACTGTTCGTAAATGTTTCAAATGTGTAAAACGTTATTTCAAGACACCCAATTTTTTCTTGCAATAAGAATAATGAAATCAATCTTCAATTTATTATAGTAATATAGCAATTCATCCAAATCAGGTTGTAAATAAATATCTCTTTACCCTGAAGTCACTTATGTTTACTTTGGGGATAAATAGCATAAAATCTTAGGCTAGAATTTTAGTGCAAATTTATTTTGGTTACGATCATTTTGAACAAAAAATAAGTTCTTTGCACGTTGCTCGCAGAAGGCGGCTTGTCGCACAACTCGTCGAACATGGTTGTTCTTTCAGAAAAGTGATCACATGTATCAGTATACAGCAGAATATGGTTATATGAAGACAAATTTAATACGCAAAAGGTTCACTTTATGCAAAGTACAATATATATTGCCATTTCATACATCTACTGGATGTAAATAGCTAAAATAAGTGATGTACAAAATTATGTACATAGCGTCTATATATAATAAAGCGTAGTACAAGCGTACATTCCCATTGGGAGTCAAAACATGGGATTATTATTCTGACTCTGTAGTTTAAAGTGAAGTACCCATTACGAAAAGCACATGCGCTACTGCATCCTTAAGACCACGTAGTGGGTGCATAGCAAGTTCGAAAGATTCCGTTCATTAAGTGTTTGAAGTATGCACTAGCGGCAGAATATCGCTATCGCGTTCAGCTCGTAAAGGTGAAGGTTAAAGATCCCCCAATATTGTTTATGTCAGATGAGTGCTCCTTGCCCTACCGTTGTGTTGTAGTAGCTAAGGTACTCGGCTGATGACCCGCCGGTTGCGGGATTGAATCCGGGCTGTGGTGGCAACATTTTCGATGGAGGCGAAAATGCTGTAGGCCTGTTTGCTGAGACATGCATGCACGTTCCCAGGTCGTTGAAATAGCCGGAGCCCTCCACTACGGCGTCTGTAAAAGCCATATGGTGGTTTCGGGATGTTCAATCCCAGATATTAATCAAATCATAAGTGCACCTTTTAGGAATTTACTTCTCAATGTGGTATTTTTCATATGGATGCATAGTAAACAAAATGGTACATGGGCAAAGCATCAGAAGTGAAATGTAGACCACAGAACATTTCCGGGACGTGGAGCTCATGAAGTTCAAATTTTATATCCTAGCGCCATCACCACCTACAGGTTCAAATTAACGTGAGTTGTTTGTCATAATGTGAAAGTGTTTTGTAGAGAAAAGTGCTCGCTGTGCATTTTCACAGGAGGGCCAAAGTATTAACTTCAAGAAAGCGCTTTTTTCCTCTCTTTGTTCTCTATACACACCTATAAACAGTTATAGAATGCGTGTTAGCGTGTCGGTAACATGGAAAGCTGAAATAAATGTAAGCGACTACCGTTTAACAGGTTGATTACGTTGCCAAACCATTATACGAGCAGGCAGCCACACGTTGTCGAACGCAGTAACTTCGCTACCAAACCAGAAATTCTGACCCTGACGTCACCTTATAAAACTTCTAATGTGTTGTGTTACAGGCCACTATTTGTTATCAAATGTGTAATGTTACTAAGGGAGTTGCTCACAGGACAACACTCGCTCAGATAACTTGTCGGCTTATTTACTACATTAAGAGATCACATGAATTACAGGAATAAGTCGTTGAGATAACTTTAGGCATTTCCCAACTTCACCAAAGGTTTGGAAGCTACATGTCACATATGTTGAACAGCCAGCTTTCATCCTCGCTTACCACAGTTAGAATGATTAGTACCAGCTGCTGCACTGTTGATACACGCGTCTTTCCTGACTAATGTCAGTTCTCGGCAGAACCATGCTAACTACTCAAGTAACAACTTAAAAAAATTACAAAGCTTCCCGCACTTCAAAGCCAATTTCACCAATACAGGAAGACCGACATGACAAATGACCATTCACTTTTTGGTGGAGAAATTCAGTTTGAAGCTGAGTGAAGTTTACTCGGCAAACTATTCAAACTAATGGGTGTACTAACTACTTAGAGAATTCGGAGCCCTTGTCAGTTGTGGAATGATTTGTCATATCAGTTATTAGGCTCAATATTAGAGTGGAGCTCCTAGGATCCGCTCCTGTCTTAGGTGGCGTTGCCGTCGGTTGCATAACAACGTGAAGGAGTGCGTGTCAAAGGAATTGGGCATGCCACCCTTCCATGTAGAGCAAGTGCGAGTGTAACAACATTATTATTATTATTATTATTATTATTATTATTATTATTATTATTATTATTATTATTATTATTATTATCGGGGGTTTTACGTCCGAAACCGTGATACGATCATGAGAGACGCCGTAGTGAAGGGCTGCGTAAATTTTCGACCACCTGGTACACTTTAACGTGCACTGACGTCACACAGTACACAGGCCTCAATCATTTCAGCTGCACCGAATTCCAAGCACCACGGCTGAGATCGAACCCACGACCTTCGGTTCAGCAGCTAAGCAACCTATCCGCTGTTCCACAGAGGAGACCCAGGTGTGAGTGTCAGATGGAAACGAACTATGCGATGTATTAGCGTCTTGAATTGAGCTGGGTGGTACATGCAGAATAAAAAAAAAATCAGTGCTATAGAAAGTGACTATAGCCCACCACGTCCTCTCGTCGTCTTCCTAATTTAGCGATATTTCTTCGTTAAAGTAAATGTTTTTGCCACCTGAATGGGGTGCGTAAAGACGACTGAGCAAGCCCGACTACCATGTTCAGCACGCGCGGGTTTCAAACAAGTAGCTAAGGTACTCGGCTGCTGGCCTGTGGGCAGCGGTCTTGAATGCCGGCCGCGGTGGCTGCATTTTCAATGCACGCGAAGATGTGTTAAGCTGGTGAGCTCATATTTGGGTGTATGTTAGGAAACCCAGGTGGTCGAAATTTTCGGAGATATCTACGGCGGCGTCTCATAATCATATGGTGGTTTTGGTACGTCAAGCTCCACATATCAATCAATCAATAGGTTTCGAATAAAAATGAAGTGTGCGCCACCAGAATTCGGCATGCGAAAGAGAATACGGGCGTTGATCGAAGTTCCACAGCATTGCACGTGATGCGTCAGGTGGAGTTTAAATATATAAAGCACTCTCAGCCACTTCTTTGTGAAACGTGAATGAGGCAGCTGGGGCAAGGGCTTCGTCTAGCATACCTGTGTTTCCCAGAGCGAGAGTGTAGAAATAAGCAGTGGTATGCAACTCTGCACACATGTCTCTCACGAATTGTTAGTCTCACGTTATCACAAGCTTAATCATGTAAACTGTTGGGCTAAGAAATAGCAGTGGGCGTTTTTTTTAATTTGATCATCATGCAAATCTACATTCCTTTTCACATTTGCTGCAAGATCAAATATTATTTTTAAATATTTTTTTGTTTCGCTTCATTGCTCTAGCACTGGCAGAATTTAGGTGAGGCATAAGAAACTCAGAGATACACATATATGAGAATGTTCACGTATAGAAGCTTCATACTAAAACACCTTCATGACCCTCTTTAACGTGTGCATATAACTGTTCAAAATATGTAAAACAAATTATATAATGTGTTTTTAGTGGTTTTTCAAGCACGAGTGTTATCATATACCGCCTATAAACTGAAATTTTATTATTATTGGTGTGTGAAACATACACTCGAAGGAATATACGCTCGACCACAACAAATTTCTTAATCTTTTCCTTTCTATTTCACTTGTTTGGTGTTTTTTTCCTAAACACTATTGCCTCTGTAATGCAGTCCAACTTTTCATGTCTTTTATATTTGAATAAAGAAATAACTAAAGGGACTATAGCTCAATTTTTTCCCTCGCATTTCGCACGAGAAGAGGGTCACGCGAACCGCGTAAAAGCAGTTATCGATTACCTGCAAGCATGTCTTCGCGTGTTGGAGCACTTTGTCGGCAGTCACTTCTTCTCTTATGAACCTCTTTGCAATGAAAAAGAAAACTACACGGGATTTTTACCTTCCTACACTTGTCGTCTATATCTTCCTTCTGTTTTTTGTTAAGTAAAAAAGGCAGCCATGCCTAAAAAAATTCAGAAGCATTATACTAAGATGTATTGCCATGATGTGCACCTGATCCTAATTTCAACCACGCCGTTTTTGAGCTTTTCTTGGAAGTTATGTTCTATAGCGAGAAAGTTTCCCCGTGGCATATCGAAGACATCGTAGAAAAGCTTCTTGAAAATTTTCTCTCTCTCTTTCTTTTTTTTTGTATCTCTCTTCAGTTTTTTGTGTTCAGAATGTTTGATGCTGTCTACCTTGTGTGGCAAGTATCGGACGTTTTTTACTGCATGCAAGCACTAAATTTAAAACAAATAGACACTTCCAGGGCTTCATAGGAAGCGGTAAGCTAAATAACAGCCGGCCAAACACCGACACATATTTGTCGTCACTCCATCACCGCTATTTCAGCTGTGTAGTTGCGCTGTCATAATGTCACTATTGTCATACTGTTGCAGATATCACAACATCGCCATGCCGTTGCTTTCTAACCACCATGCACTGACCTTCTGTTTTGAAAACTTAAGCTTAGTCTTTGCACTGTAGATACGTCGTTCTAAAATTGCAGTGTTGTTATCCCGCCACTCTCATGCTGTCAAGGTTACTAAGTCGTGACCGTATACTGTATACGTAACTGATAGGCAAGATAACAAAAACATACAAAGAAGAAAATGATACTTTGTTGTTGTTTATGATGATGTTTTTCCTGTTGTTGCACCATCTTTGATGCTCTCAACGATCAATCTAGTCATCTTTTACCAACGCGCCTTGTCTTCAACCTTGGCCTACTAAGTCGTAAATGTATAGAGCGCAACAAATTGAATTTAAGGGACGGGGCTCTTGGAACCTTTTAATAAAATAAATGTTTGTTTGTTCATCTTACACTGTTGTTTCGTGAAATTACCTCCCGCACGGTGGCGTCTTTTATAGGTGCATATGATCGCACACATAGAGCGGCATTTTTTGGGATCACCAATGAAGGCTTCGCTTAAAGTGATTACCACTGCGGGTGGTACAGACCTTTTTTTTTGTTGTTGTTGTTGTGTCTTGAAAACATGATGACGTTGTCTTCTGTTTTTTTTTCGCAAATTGCATGACTCTTTTTCGGCCTGGGAGGCACCAAAACTTTTGTTCCTGTTGTTGAAATCCTAAAAGGCGGAGAAAAGATAGTTCTTTGCATTATTAAGGTGTTTTGAGTAAAATAAAGCATTCCTCAATGCTGATTTGCTTTTTCTGGTTCAACTTGTTTTAAGATCACGTGCGTAGATGCAGTCACAGCAAAAAATAAAAAGGGCTCGGCTTCTCCGTTGTTCTTTTTTTTTCGCAAGATACTGCTAGGTTAGAGTACACAACAGCTGTCCTTATATGTTTCATGTTCGTAAGTCTAAAAGAATATTATAGTCGTTTCTAACAGCACCTAAAAAGGCGAGAGCAAAAATAAACAAATAGCCACCATTCACGTAGGCACCACTTTTGCATGGGAAGCCATAAAAGTGCGCCCGAAAGGTGCTGTTTTGCAAATTGTACATAGACGGCACTCACGAAGATTCAAAGTACTCAACGTTCATTCAACTGACAGACAAATAAAGCCACATTGTTTTCATGTACGGACTTCTTCTTTATTATAGGAGTGTTGTGAAATCGCTGACACAAAGATAAGTTATTTATTACAAGTTCCTAAGCTCAACTAAACGTATGCTTGTAACCAAAATAAAACCATTTCACTCTCGTGCGCTCGCGTGGTATCTTTTTTTTTTCTTTTACCTCCTTTCACTAGCAATAAACTTAGTTCTAACGAGCGTGAAGTGACTCTGTGCATGACATCTTCATGACATTTTTAGAGTAAATATCATTGCTTAAAAAATTTGACTTTTTAATAACCTAAATATTCGTTTGTGTGGGAGCTCATGGAGGCATTAAAAATACGCCAGCGCCACGGGTTAAACGAATGCAGTTTTTTATTATTCTTGTATTTTCGCAAGTTCTTCGAGCCGAACTGACATATGATGACAAGAAAGTCGAAAGCGTTAACGCGACAAATTTCAGTTTTAAAATAACAACTTTGCCTTTCATAATCAATGAATAATAAAAGAAAAAAGATGTTACCCTAAAATTTCCAGCACTATAACGCTGCAGCTTCGTGCACCGGCTTACGTCCATTTTTATGATGCCCCTACCAACATGCGTCACCTAAGTCATACTTATTAGTAATAAGCACATGCGCGCATTAAAAAAATAATTTTGGATACAGTGATCTACAGTATTTGGGAATTTCGGCGGAATTTATTGTACATCCGATAAAAATGCCAAGAAATGATCATGTCAAATGAAGACCGACATGAAGCTCGATAGTCCTAGCGCATCGTTGAAACACGAAAAAGAACGCTCGAAAATAACGCTCAGCTACGCAAATGACATGCATAAAAAACAATTGCCCAAGCTGTTACGCATTTGTATATGAGCAACAAGCCGTATGTGTCGAAAATGCATAGCTCCACGCGCATAGATATTTCTTCTGTGGCCGGTATTCTTTTGTGGTTCTTTTCGTTCGACATCACGAATGTGTACATAAAAATCACAGCATATCCACCGAGTGCACGATGATGACTGGGGCGAAGCATCCGTCAGCCCGTCCGCGCTTCCGTACGACCGTTTGTTCATCCTCCCATCCGTGCATCTGTCCGTGCATCTGCCCGTGCGTCCATCCATCCGGCCGTCCATCCAGTCGTCTGTCCGTCCAGTCGTCCGTCCATCCATGCGTCCGTCTGTCCATGCATCTGTCTGTCTGTCTGTCTGTCTGTCCGTCGGATCGTTCGTGCGTCTGTCGATCTAGTGAACACTACAAGTAACGCCATCTTGCATCTTTTCAATATATATTCATCATATCGAAGTACCGCCATCCAGCGGACATTCTAAGGACTAAACGAGAGGTCTGGCACGGCCGGACTAGAGGAGCGGCACGCGCGCACTATCTTACGGCCTGCGCTTCGTGTATAATTCCCACCTTTCACCGCTGCAAGCTAATGGCACTGCCGCCCAACCTTCGCTAAGCCTTGCTAAAACCAAGGAGGTTACGCCAAGCGAGTTTAACGTGGCAACCTTTTCTGGTCGGATAGTGCTCAAAGTTCGTACTTCTGTTACTAGTTTTTTTTTTTTGGTAAGCGTCAAACTCATGGCAAATTTTGCTCGAGATAAAGTTACTCGTCTTTATAGGTTATTTCATCAGAAACTACTATATCTTTATTTATGATGAACGTTTGTGGGCTTGCTCCTCAATTCAAAAGAGTGCGCGCGTGCCGCTCCTCTAGTCCGGCAGTAGAGGTGGCTACCTTCTACTACTACTACTACTACCAACACTACTACTACTACTACTACTACTACTAACACTACTACTACTACTACTAATACAACTACGATCATGGACGCACAACCACCGGCTTCAGGAGCTTCGCCCCTAAAAGGGGCCACTTCTTCGTGCGCGTCTCAAGGGCCGGTTTAGGGTCAAAGCTCCTTACGCAGTAGGTCATGCGTCCGTGGTGTATGTAGTAGTAGTAGTAGTAGTAGTAGTAGTAGTGGTGGTAGTAGTAGTAGTAGTAGTAGTAGTAGTAGTAGTAGTAGTAGTAGTAGTGGTGGTGGTAGTAGTAGTAGTAGTAGTAGTAGTAGTAGTAGTAGTAGTAGTAGTAGTAGTAGTAGTAGAAGCCGTCATTGTCTAGTAGTAGGTAGCCACGTCCCCGACCGGACTAGAGGAGCGGAACGCGCACACTCTTTTGAATTGAGGAGGAAATTCACGCACGTTAATCATAAATAAAAAATACATGTTTCTGACGAAATAACCAAACAACCTACAGAGGGGAGTATCGGTGAGAATTTCCAATAAAAATTGCCTTGAATTTGATGCTCACTAAAAAAAAAAACTCTTAAGGTTACACTACCATTTTTCATTCCATTGCTCGCTGTGTCGCCCTCAATTTAAGCTGAACCCTCTTTATAAGTCTCCAGGTTTCTGCTCCATAGCTAAGTACCGGCAAGATGCAGCTGTTATATACCTCCCTCTGGAGGGATAGTGGCAATCTACGTGTCATGCATGATTTGAGAGTGCTTGCCAAATGTGCTCCACCCCGTTCTTATTCTTGTAGTTACTTCAATCTCGTGGTTCGGCTCCGCGGTTATTACCTACCCTGAGTAGACATGGTCTTTTACAACTTGAAGTGCACTATTACCTATCTTGGATTAGGGAACAAACGGGGGTTAAGGATATCACAGTTGAAATCAAGAAGAGGAAATGGACATGGGCCGGGCATATTGTGCGTAGACAGGATAACCGCTGTTCATTAAGGGTAACTTACTGAATTCCCAGAGAAGGCAAGCGGGTTATGGGGAGAAAGAAAGTTAGGTGGGCAAAAGAGATTAAGAAGTTTGCGGGTATCATTTGCCAGCAGCAAGCACAGGACCGAGTTGACTGGTGGAACATGGGAGATGCCTTTGTCCTGCAGTGGACGTAGTCAGGCTGATGATGATGATGAGAAAAAAAAACTAGGAATAGAAGGACGCACTCTGAGCACTATCTGACCAGAAAAGGTTGCCATGTTAAACTCGTCGGGCGTACCTTCCTTGGTTTTAGAAAGTTTTAGCGAAGGTTGGGCCGCAGTGCCATGAAATAGTGGCAAAGAAAGGTGGGAACTAGACAAAAAGTGCAGGCCGTAAGAGAGTGTGCGCGTGCTGCTTCCTTAGTTCAACCGTGCCACCTGTGGTTTAGTCCTTGGATTGTCCGCTGGATGGCGGTACCTCTATATGATGAATATATGACAAAAAGATGCTGGATGGTTGTACTTGAGTGTTTACTGCATGGACGGATAGACGCACGATCGCATGAATGGACGGACGCATAGATACGAACGGACGCACGGACAAATGGGCGCACAGGCGGAAGGACAGATGGACGGGCTGATGTATGCTTCGCCCTACTCATCATATTGCAGTCCGTGAATAAGCTGTGATTTTGTTTCAATTGAAAGAAAATTGTGGAGCGTTGACAGAGTACGCGTATTTCAACTTCAAAAAGCCGAATGAGGAACATGTACTGTCCAAATGAATTTGTTTCGGCAACTCTTGTAACAGTTCTTGCCCTTCAGAATATGCCCTTACTAAATCCTAGAAAGTGAAAAAATTGCAGCATATCCACGGAGTGAATGATGGATAGTGGGGCGAAACATCCGTCCGTCCATTCGTTCTTGCTTCCGTCCATCCTTGCGTGCGACTGTGTGGCCGCCCATGCGTCCATCCGCCCGTCCGTGTGTGCGTCTGTTCGTGCGTCCACACGTTCATCTGTGCGTACATCCCTGCTTTCGTCCTTGCATCTGCTCCTGTCCATGCGTCGATCCGTCCGTGCAGCCATCCGTGCGTCCGCCCATGCATCTATCTCTGTGTCCGTTCGTCCACCTATTCAACACTCCAAGTACCACCATCTCACGTTTTTTCATCATATATTGCTCGTATATAAGCACCGCCATCCAACAGACATTCCAAGGACTGAACGAGAGAAAGCACACGCACACTTTCTCACGACTTGCGATTCGTGTCTACTTTCCACCTTTAACCACCCCGAGTTCATGGTATATACTAGTTCATTCATGGCACTGCTGTGCAACGCTCGCTAAAACTTTCTAAAACCTAGGAGGTTACGCTCAGCGAGTATAACGTAGCAACCCTTTCTTGTCTTCTGTGCGTTGTTGAACAATGAAAACTTCGCAGCATGCGTTAACTAAAAGCCGAATTCTCCTGTATGTCATTCCCCCTTAGCAGCCATTGGCATGCACATTGAGCACTATCTTTGATTGTTTAACAACGCACAGAAGAAATCTCTCAACGGCATCACCTTGGTGGTCAAAATGTGATACTTGTCACACACTACTACTACGGCCATGAGGGGCGAACAAATGCCACTATAAAGAGCTTCGCCTCTAAAATGCAGCGTCTGACCTTTTCGGATGCTTTGACTTACTAACGAGAAAGGAAGACGAAGTGATTCTCTCGTGGAACACATCTTTCGGTCTGTGCTGTATTTTCTGCGTTCCACAGCGCAACAGCGGGGTCTCCAGCCCCCTACATCGCGGTCATGGATGTACAATCCCCGGAGATCCCGCCCGGTACCAGTTCATCCACGAGCATTGCTTCAAGAAAGCGTGGTAATACATCTAGTGAGAGCGAGGACACCGAGCCGTACTCTGCATCAGACTACGAGTCCTCGGAAGACAGCTTCGAACCTGTGCTCTACCGCAAGGCCAAACGAAGAATCAAGAACGCATCATCGGCATCAAGTACAGCCACTGTGAGGACAGCGCCTCAGCGATGGCCTCACTCCATTCTGTTTGTGCCGCAGACTACTACTGCCAATCTACGCTTCCTCAACAGGCAAGCACTGTCCTTGTACCTTGAAAACATTGTGCCTAACGAGATTAAAGACATCAGGATAAACACGAGGAAGAATATTTTGGCAATCGACGTGAGGAACCCGAGTGCACTGAACACGCTACAGCATGTGTCGGAGCTGGGAAACATCAAAGTCCGATCCATCATACCAGCGAATGGTGACACCGTAACAGGAGTTATCTATGACATAGACACAGAAATCACCAATGAAGATCTTCCTGTACTGATAAAACCAGTGAGCGAAAACAACGTCATTGTGCATGCTGGTCGCCTAGGCAACTCTCGTTGTGGGCGAATAACATTCAAGGGTGACTGTCTTCCCTCTTAGGTGAAGGTTGGCCATTTCCGTCACCAGGTTCGCCCATTTATTCCGAAGCCTATGCAGTGTTTCAAGTGCCAGAAGATTGGCCACATGCAGGGCGTTTGCAGAAATTCCGCAGTGTGCCCCCGATGCGCTGAACACCACTCAGAAGACGACTGTAATGCAACTACGTTGAAATGCCCCAACTGCCAAGGCGCTCACAGTGCTTCCTCCAAGGACTGTCCTCAGATTAAGAAAGAGATTTATATTCTGAAGCAAATGGTGCGAGACAACTCGACTCACAGAGAAGCTGCGCAAAATGGAAGGCGAAGGCGCCGCCATCGTCGAAGGTCCTCACGAAGGACAGTGCAAAATCTGACGACAAAGTCAGAAACTCAGGTGAAATCGACAGGCGCGGCTCCTAGCACGGCAAACATCTGCGCTGAAAGAGAAGATGCCGGAAGATCTCTCTCTCTCCAAAGGAATGGCCACTCCTTCAGCCTAGACGATCTGTTGAGCCTCAACAGAAGCCGCCTACACGACCTGTTGAGCCTCAACAGAAGCCGCCTCAAGAACAAGCACAAAATGCTGCAACAGCCGGGAAGCCAGATCATCGCGTGATGGTGATGCTAAGATCATTAGTGGACACCATTCGCATGTTGTTAAACGACATGAATACACCGTCAGCCAAAAGTGCCCTTCAAGTACTGGACGCGCTTAGTCCAGTGCTAGCAGCCCTAGAGAAGACCATGGCTAACCCACCACTGTCTTTCAGGGAGGAGGTTCGTAAAGCAGCAATACTGCAGTGGAACGCCAGGGGACTGAGATCGCGCATTGGTGACTTTCGTCAATTTGTGTACGTCAATATGTTTCCCGTAATCGTCATCTGTGAGCCGAACTTATCGAGTGCAATACGACTCTCGGGATACGAACCTTTTATGTCGTCTACTGTTACTGAAAGCAGCAAGGTTCTGGTGTACATTCGCCGAGACCTCACTTACATCTTTCAACCTGTACCACCTCATGACGGAAACCAATACGTATGCTTAAGAGTGAAAAAGAGGAGGCTCAACATCTCGGTGGTTGGCGCATACCTATCACCATCAAGCCGTTTCGATCAAAAAAGACTACGAGACATCATAGCGTTAACTCCTGACCCGTGTGTTATCATCGGGGATTTTAACGCTCATCATACATTATGGGGAAGTCAGAATACCAACATGAAGGGCAGAAGCTTGGTGTCTTTTGCCTCCGACAACCAACTTTGGTTACTGAACGACGGCAGTCCTACATTTTTACGAGGCTCCACATACAGTAGCTGTCTCGACTTGGCTTTTGTTTCGCGAAGCCTAGTGAAACATACTGAATGGTTCACGGATATAGAAACGCACGGGAGTGATCACATTCCAACATACGTCAAGATCAGAGGATTGTCGCCTCCTAAAGTGCGCGACATGGTTAAAAGAGTGGACTGGAAAAAATTTCAGTCTCGTATGGAAGACCAATGCCAAGAACACATATCCGATTTACAAGAGGCCATCCAGAGCACTGTAAAAGAGACTGTGTGTACGATCCCATGCCCTGCAAGATTCATGGACATCGACATAGAGCTGGAGCGGCTTCGAGCCTTGCGACGACGAGCTGAAAGAAGGTACCGGCGCACGAAGGACATAGAAGATTTACGGACTGCTAGACGTATGCAGAAGAAGATCAAACGTCGGTTGGACAAGCTAGCATTCCAACGCTGGATTACTTTCTGTGAGTCACTCGACCCTCGTAAGCCTTTATCGCACATATGGACGACGTTAGAGGTTTGCGGTCATCGCCCATTCAGAAGTCACCATTCAAGGCCTTAGCCCTTCACCAAAATTGACCAGATGTGGACGTTGCTGAAGAGTTCTGTGCCGGATTATCAGGGCAAACTACAGCCATCAGCAGCTCAACACTTTCGAGCAGTTGTCCGCCACCACGTGATTCCTCTATGGACTTCCCGTTCACCATTCAGGAGCTCAAATCAGCACTCGCTTCATGCAAACGCACCTCTGCACCAGGACCTCACGGAATCTCCTACAGAGCCCTGTGTCATCTGGGTGAGCGCGCGAGAATAGCTCTACTTCAGCTATATAATGATTGTTGGCTAGAGGGCACTGTCCTCTTAAGTTGGAAAACTAGTCGTCTAGTACCATTACTGAAACCTGGCAAATCACCATTTGTACTCTCCTCCTATCGCCCGATCGCATTGGCCAGTTGCGTGGGTAAAGTGATGGAGAGAAGGATTCTCGGCCGACTCGAGTGGTACTTGGAGTATCATCAGATCTACCCAAGTGCCATGGCTGGCTTTCGACGTGGTCGATCATCGATCGATAACGTCATCGACCTAGTCACGTACGTTGAACACGAGAAAGGCCATAAGCGTCTTTGCGCCTCTCTGTTCCTTGACGTCAAAGGAGCCTATGATAACGTGACACATGAATCCGTCCTTGCCGCACTATAGAAGAGATTGGAGTGGGTGGCCGAATGTTTAAGTGGATACGCAGTTATCTCCAAATGCGATCCTATTTTGTGAGTACAGAGACTGGGAACACGTCTACACATTTCAGTTGTCGTGGCGTCCCTCAGGGTGGTGTACTGAGCCCCGTGCTATTCAATATAACACTAACTGCTCTCCATACGCACCTACCAAACAATATTTATCTATCAACATACGCTGATGACATCTTCATATGGACATCTGCGGTAACTCGCCTGCAGTTACGAGCGAGCATACAGAGAGCTGCTACTTCAACTGCTTTGTATCTACGCAATCGAGGCCTGGAAATTTCCTCCGGAAAGTGCGCTCTTCTGGCATTTACGCGCAAACCCATGTCGAATTAAAGAGTGTCAATTAACAGTCAAAATATACCATATCGTTGATCTCACAAATTTCTGGGTGTCATAGTCGACAGAGACTTATCATGGAGCCCTCATGTGTCGTATTTGAAAAAGCGATTGACAGGCATATGCCATCTTTTCAAGTTTCTCGCTGGAAAGACTTGGGGAATGCAGCCTAATGCTATGTTACGACTGTACAGGGTGCTTTTCCTTGGCTTTTCACGATACAGTCTGCCTGCATTATCAAACGCAAGCAAAACAAGTCGACGCATGATACAAAGCGTTCAGGCACAGGCGCTTCGAATATGTCTAGGTCTGCCTCAGGGTGCCTCAACAATGGCGACTATGGCTATAGCCAAAGACCACCTCGTGCAGACCCATATTGAAATTGAACCTTTGAGGATACACATAAGGCATGTGGGCCGGAATCCCCATCACCACCTAGCCTCTCTACCAGTGGATAGACCTCATACTTCCTTTTGTCGAACAATAACTACACATGGTGACTCCCTACCAACTGGTTTTACGCCCGCGGCGAGACCTTCAATTCCTCCATGGTGCCTCAAACAGCCAGTCATCTACCTGACAATACCAGGCATTCAGAAAAAAGGTGATTTCTCAATACCAGCCCTCAAGCAGTTCGCATTACTTCTGCTTTACGAGAAGTAGCAAGACTGCACCCACGTCTACACCGACGGCTCCGTCCTGCCAAACAGCTCAACTGCGGCGGTCGTTATTCCAACGCACGTGACAACCATCAAATTCTGGACAGCTCATGCAACCACAACAACGGCAGCAGAGCTTGCAGCGCTTCGCGCTGCGCTGCGTTTCATTAACGACCAAAGCACGCAACGGTGGACGATTTCTTGCGACTGCAAGGCGGCACTGCAGTCACTTCAGTCAAATCTACGCCGTGGTCCACACGAGCAGTTGGTATTTGAAACAGCAGAAATGCTACACCACATAACAGAGAAAGGGCACCACGTTATATTTCAGTGGTTGCCAAGCCACTGTGGAATTATCGGTAACGAACGAGCTGATCAAGCAGCCCGTTCAGCCCATACAGAAAACAACGACCAGTCAATACCTCTCTCAAGAACGGACGCTACTAGGAGGCTCCGAATGCTTGCTCGCCAACGCTCCATGGCTCTTTGGAATGAGCCTCTCTTTACGCATGCAAGATTACGATCCCTTGATCCAACGTTAAGCATGCAGCTTCCAACAAAAATTCGA
Organism: Rhipicephalus microplus; assembly: GCF_043290135.1. Classification (NCBI taxonomy): domain Eukaryota; kingdom Metazoa; phylum Arthropoda; class Arachnida; order Ixodida; family Ixodidae; genus Rhipicephalus; species Rhipicephalus microplus. The sequence continues at coordinate 900,699 of NW_027464620.1, forward strand.
CGAGGCGACGCTACTGCTCTGTGCAGACTATGGTTGGGAGTCGCGTTTACCCGTGCGTACGCGTTCCGCATAGGTATGGCCGACACCGCCGACTGTGCACACTGCGGAGATGAAGAAACAATTCGACATATCCTGTGTGACTGCCCGAAATACAACCTGGAAAGACAACACCTTTCTAATGAACTAAACAGGTTAGATGACCAGCCGCTGTCAGAAGAAAGGATACTGCGCCATCGTCATGACTCATCGTCACAGAAGAAAGCCGTGCAAGCGCTACTGGGCTTCTTACGAACTACTGGCCTGTCGGAACGCCTCTGAGTGGACTGATTTTGTGTGTGCGTGTGTGTCGGTGTTTTTCTCTTATTTATTTTTTTAACTCTCCCTTTCTCTTTCAACCCCCTATTCCCCAACCCCAGTGTAGGGTAGCATACCGGATACTAGCATATGGTTAACCTCCCTGCCTTTCTCTTTTCTCGTTTCTCTTTCTTGACTTACTAACTATAGCGTGAACATGCTGCGACGAGAAAAATATGCAAAGTGGGTGCTTCTAGTGAGCAACAAAACGAAACAAGCCAGTTGATAAGCGGAACGTAAGCTCCGCGCAGTGCTCCGTGGCAGGCATCTCGAATGGCTTCCGCGCTATACCAACTAATGGGCCGGCGGCACTTAAATTGGGTAAACACGCGCCACGCAGAGCCAGATAGGAGGCCGCGCTGCTCACGAACGCATAGATAATTCGCGAGAAAACCGCTGAAGCCGGCAGCGGAAGGTCACCGACGACTTCGCAGAGTCTTTTTCGTAGGGCGAGGGGGTAGGCTGCCACGAGTGCGCTGTGAGAGCTCCACGTAAAGACAAAGAAAATAAGCAGCTCCAGCGCATGACGCTAGTCTCGCTACCGGCGGGCGCTCTGCTTCGCTCTCGGCGGCGCGCGTGTGTTTCGCCACAGAGGTCTCGACATAATTGTCCCCGGGCCCTCTCGTCGTTGCGGTTGCTTTCTTATATCCGAGCGGCGCTCGTTGATGTCTCAAAACCACGCACTTACCGCGCGTGGAGCCCGAAGCTATTTTCAGTGTCTCTTAAGAAATGAACACGCTGCCTAGGTAGCGGTCGTTGCGGTGCGGCGTTGACTTTTTGTCCGCGGGCACGTACCGAGGCGGTCGCACTGCGTCGGTGTGCTCCCGAGCGTAGCAAGCACGACGAGACGGTGGCTGCTTTTAATCCGCGTTATCTCGTATGATTTCTTTAGTTACCTTAGCGCTCGTGCCATGTTCTGAAGGTACCGCGCAACCCTTTGGGTGGCGTAAACGCTCCCGTTTTCAGAACCTAATGTTTTGTCTTGATTGTATGAATGTGGTTAGTTACCTTGTGACCATTCCCTTCAAAGAGTTTGCAGGATAGGCTACAACGACCTACGTCATTGCATGCGCAGAGAGTTTGCATTATCGCTACTTCGTGCGTGCTCGCTGTTCTATAATAACGTCAGAAATGGTCATATACACAATATTTTCGCTTCTGGCTTAATGGTATACATATATTTTTACATAAATGCTGAGGATGGCCGTACCGCAGTCTCCTCTTTTTTGCCGTGTTGCTAACGAGTAACTTTAGTGGAAACGAACTAAGAGAGTTTTCGTATGTTTACTATACCTTTAGTTGCAGGTAATAAATGCAGGAATTTGACCACTCGAACTATTTGTCAATTTTGGTTATCAATTCGGAATGAAAAAAAAAACACCTAGGACTCCGGGACAGAGATAACTTGATCACAGTACACTGAACACCTTCTGCACAGAACCATTGCGGGGCCCACTTCACTTATGTTCATATACTGTGCGAGCGTGTCTTTGAAAACTCGGTGTATCGGTAGTCGTCTTGCTGGTGGACTGGAGAAATTAGTGCAACATACCCCGGCTTCTGTATAAATAATGTCGCTAAAGCCGATTTCAGGAAAGCTACAGTGTCGATCATTTGTGCATAGCGTGAACACTACGATGCTCTGCTGGACCTTTCGACTGGCAGCTAAAACGTACTACAGTGCAGCTGACACGACACCACTGTTCTGAGCTCAAAATAACGGCACTACCTGGCCGAAGGAACTTTAAAACGACGCATGTGAAAACGTATACATAGAACAAGCCTCGGTCAACAGCACACGTGTTCGACAACATATGCATAATGCATCTCAGTAATTCCTAAGTTTCCTTGTCGGCTTGGAGTTCCGAAACAAACGGGTTCCGAGAAGCACGACGGATAAACTTCTCGATATTTATTGCAATGCTGATTTGCGGATACCTGTTATCAAGAGAAAGAATATTACGCGCAAAATATAAGCACAACTGATTGGCTTACGCTTTTATATCAACTTTGTTACATCTTTCACCTGGTACCGTAACAATGGCAATAATACCATGGAGCTCAATATAGAATGAGGACGACGTGTCCTGCCGCTACTGTCTAGATACCTTCACAGAAGCGTTTATATGAAGCACGTGGATGAATCAAATGGCACGTGTGTGTTGAGATTCACGAAGCTTGGTGAATACAACTTCACAAGACAGAATGCTATACCAAGAACAAAAGAGACATGAGCGGCAGCTGTCGCAAAATTTGCGAGTTTCCTTAAGGCCATCGTAGCGGGAATTGTTTCTTGCCGTGTCAAAGAAACTTCCATCAAGGAGGAACAACAACGAAACCACGGAATGAACAAAAGGCATCATGCACAGAAACTATATGAAAGGGATATTATTCATAACCAAGAAGGGCAAGATCGTTGAGCAGGGTATATTGCTCGTCCCAGGCTCTTACTTCTAAACAACACAAAAGAGGTTACACACAAAAAAGGTTACGTAAAAAATGCAAACCGTTGATAGTGAAATATAATCAAGCCTGAAACCCCCCCCCCCCTTGATTCCGAGTGGGCAATTGAAAGGCCCGGAAGGTGGGTCAATCGCTAGCTCTCACTATAGACTGCGTAACTCATTGAATTTCTGCGGTGGAAATGGCGATTTTCTTTCTTACTCTCTTGGCTCTTGGTGCGTCAATGAATGCGACAGAGTTGGCGCAGTAAGCTATAAATGCTTTCAAATTGCATGGTATATGACGAGGGCTACGTAATTGCTCTCCAAGCAAAAGCAATCTAGAATTAAAAAAAGTGAACGAAGAAAAGAACGGCATTCAGATGCTGTACAGCAAGAAGGATATAAAACACTTCAAAACGCTGATGTGTCAAGATTCATAGTTTGTACATAGAATATTGAAGCAAGATAGCCTGCAAAGTAATCATAAGAGAGAAACTCCGGAGACCAGATCTCCAGCAAGGTGACCACAGATAGGTAGCAACAGATGTATACTTGATCGATTATTACAGACTAATTGACAACTGCATCGCAATCACTAGTGTGAGGTGAAAATGAATAGGGGGAGCAGTACAACAAAAAGCGAGGAAATGAGGGGGCTGATAAGACAGTGCGAAAGCAATGAATGGTAGAGGAAAAGCAAAAAAGAAAACAACAGACGTTCCACAATGACGTAGGCAAACCAAAGAAAATGAGAATGACAGTTGACATTAGAGAAAGCAAACGCGCCCGAATCGAAGGAAGTGGAAGTTAAGACTGACCAAGGGAAGGAATCAACGGCAATTCACTGGCAGACCGAGTAAGCTACGACTGTGTTATTCCGCGAGCAGCTGTGCACACGGGGGCGTTTTCAGCTGACCAGGCTATTTCCGCTTGCCATGTGGTGTTAGGCACGTAACCACGTTTATTTGGCCGAAGCGTTCCTTCCGTGATCTGATAGCTTGCGCTAACACAAGCAGCTATGTGAGGCGAAAGGAGAGCTAGAAGCAAGAAAAAAAAAAGATTGAAAATCTTGTATGCTTTCCTCCTCCTTCCCGTACACCTAACCTTCTCTCTCACTCCCTTAGCTTCCACTGTCACTGGGCGCATCAAAACAGCCAATGTGAAGTCTTAGTCACTTGGCACAATGGTGACCACACACGGCAATGGCGTCTACGATCCCGAAGACCAAACCAATATCGCATTAACGACGTGAGCGGTTTGCGATGTCGTTTCCACGTCGTCCCTACATTCTCACTTATTTTGCTGTCTCGTATACACACATATATATTTTTTTCTTCGTGCTTCAGTTCCATCGCTCTTTCACCGCAATGCTCCAAAAGCATCTCTTTTTGCACCTCTACCTTCTTTCTCGATCTAATAGACATCCATATACAGAGCCCGAAAATGCTCTCTTATTTTTTTCCTACTTTCTACGATCACTGTACGCCAGAAGAGGAGCGAGCGC